>NC_141145.1:6310105-6464082 GCF_053477565.2 Lygodium microphyllum
GTCTAGGATAAGTCCCTCACCATTGGGATAATGCATGCTCCTTGAGGAAGTCTTTGAAGGGTATTGCAGAAAACTAGTGTTGACCAGTGTTGAGGCCCTGGATTTCTGGGATAAGACCCTCACCATTGGGATAAGGCATGCTCCTTGAGGGAATCTTTGAAGGATATTGCAGATAGCCAGTCCTACATAGTCAGCCCGCAAAAGTTGATTAAAGAAAAGCCTTTTTGTGTGACTAAGTACGGAATCTATAGCTTGATTCGAAGAGGGCATCTTCCCCTTTGATCTGAACTAAAAATCTCCCCATTCCGTCTTACGATTTGGGAGATACACTCAGTTTTGTGGTCAGAGGTACTGTGGGACAAGCAGCAGTCCTACACAGTCAGCCCGTAAAAGTTCATTACAACAAAGCCTTCTTTGTGACTGAGTGCGGGCTCTATAGCTTGATTCGAAGAGGGCATCTTCCCCTTAGATCTGAACTAAAAACCTCCCCATTCCGCACTACGGTTTGGGAGATACACTTAGTTTTGTGCCCAGAGGTACTATGGGATAGGCTGCAGTGCTACATAGTCGGCCCACAAAAAGTGATTACAAAAAAGCCCTAATCATTTATTGTTAGAGATATTTTTGCATCCCCTCGTAGAGGGGATCGAGAGCTTTCATTTGAATCAAAAAGTTTGCAATCGGAGTTCCCTAGCTCAAGATATCGTCATTTTTGTAACAAGGGGTCTGGTGGACTGCACTTGGGATGGCAGGCCACAAGAGTAAAGCAATGGCCCAGGATGAATTTCAGCGTGAAATAAGGGACTCTCGTGCCTCAATGAATGATCCTAGCTCAGCCCAGGAGGATCATGAAGACATGTTTGAAGAGGGTGCCCCCGAGATAGACCGCTTATCTCTGCTGAACCAAACCTTATGCCAACATGAGACCCATCATGCTGAACGACATCGAGAGATGGAGCAACGCCATAGGGAGATGGAAACTCGCCAAGATCACCGTCATTCCGAGATGATGGCCAAAATAGACTTACTCATAGAGCGCATGGGTGCCCTCATCCCTGCCATTGCCCCCTCAGATCGACCCAAGGAGTATGTCCCTCCCCATGAGGCTAACCTTCCCCCCCTCCCCCCCATTGGAGACCGGGCGTAGCCCACAAGGTCTCGGTGGTACCCATGCCATTCCCCATAGCACTTATGAGACGAGTGAGCCCTCCACTCGACATGATGAACCCCTCCTTCCCTCCCTCGTTATGAATCCTTCAAGCCCATCCTTGCACCCTAACTCCCATGTAAGGCAAGCTACTTGCACACTCAAGGGAATGGCTCCAATGCAAATCTTGGGCAGCATGGAATGCATGGAGTGCATGGGCAGCATGCATATGGCAATGGGCAGCATGCACATGCCAATGGGCAGCATGCATATGGCAATGGGCAACATGCATATGGTAATGGGCAGCATGGACATTTTGGATAGGAAGGTCCTAATGGGAAATTTGGTACTCATGTAATGCAAGGGCAGCATGGCCCCCATGGAAATTTTGGACAGCTGGGGATTGGACAGCAAGGCATGTATGGGCAGCATGTAGCACATGGCATTCATGGGCAGCAAGGCCCAAATGAGTTGCGTGACAAGATTGTGTTTACTAAATTCAATGGGCAGTCCTCATCAACAGCTAAACTAGAGGAATGGACCTCTAAATTGGAAGCCTATTTTCTCATCTACCCGCGTACCGATGAGGCAAAGATCATTTTTGCCTCCCTTTATTTAGAAGGTTTTACCCACACATGGTAGAGATTCGTTCAAAGAGAAAATTAGTAGTTTCATGATTGGAAAGAGCTCAAGATGCATATAATCCAAGTTTTCGTCTCCCCGGTGGAAAAAGAATGCTTGGCTAGGCAATGGTATTAGTTTGATCAGCGAAATCTCATCGGGAGGGAGTACACCAATCAATTTATGAACCTATCCATGTATGTTGAGGTAGTCAGTGATGAGGCCAAATTGCATAAATACATTTATGGGCTAGATGCGCATCTCTCGGCTCATGTAATGGCTCAAAAGCCAGCCACCCTGTTTGCAGCCATAGAATTGGCCGAACGCTATGGTCAAAAATACTACCGCAATGAGGGTATGCAGCCCATTTCAGGGCAACAGAGATACCCTATCAGGCAACCCCCATATGCTAATAATTATTGCAGCAACAATGCAGGAAATGGCAGCCCCAAAATTCCTACTTACCCCACTTTTAATGCTGAAAGGAAATATGGCAGTTTTGGGATAACACCACCCTCCAAAAGTGACCCAAAGTATGCTGAAAATAAGACAGCCCTAACGGTCAAAAATTCATTCCTCCTGAAGTGGTCAAGGATAGAAAAGCCAAAGGCTTGTACTTTAAATGCGGGGATAAGTACATGACTGATCATGCATCCAAATGCCCCTTTAAGAACCCCATTGTCAAGTTTAATAGCATGTATGTGCTAGAAGATAGTGACAACCTAAAAGAGGACTTGCATGACAACTCTCCAATGATGACACTTACTGAAAATGCTGAATATGAGGAGGATATTGATACAGATCAATTTTATGACTCACCAGACAGGTTCCCTTTTGACCCCGGTGGCTGCCCCATTGATGACATGCTTGGGAATGACCCCTGGCACCCCTCATTCACCACTATATCAGCTTGCTCGATCTCCATGGATGCATGGACCGGCTCTAGGAGCCCGAACACCCTATGAGTGCATGGTAACATTGATGGCAAGAGTGTATACATCCTCGTAGATAGTGGCAGCACGCAGAGTTTTTGTGAATAAATCGACTCTTGGCCATTTGACATGTGTTCCCACTGAATTACAGCAACCTCTTTGGGTTCAAGTGGCCAATGGAAATGAGGAAGTGAGCTCCCATGTATGCACATAAGTGTCTCTCATGCTGGTTGAAAATTACAATGCAAAGGTAGACTTAATTACCCTTGATATGGGCCCCATGGATGTTGTTTTGGGATGTGATTGGCTTCAGCAGTTGGGAAAAATCTCTATGGACTTCTCTCAGCTGTATATGGAGTTTATAATGCATGGGCAGCTTGTACACTTGGAGGGAATCAAAGAAAATATAGATTTTCAGCTTATAATAGCAAGACAACTCAAAAAAGAATTCAAGAAATGCTCCCAAATCTTTATCTTGCATTTGCATAAGGATAATGATGACCAACACACCTTGGGGAAGTAAAATGCAGCACTAAAAGCACTTTTGGCTGAATATGAGGACCTATTTCAGCCCCCCACTACCGTTCCCCCTCAGAGATCGGTGGATCACCCGATTGACTTGGAGCCCCATGCCAAGCCCATCAATAAACCCCCATATCGACTCTCTAAATGTGAAAGAGAGGAAGTAGCAAAGCAAGTCAAGGAACTCACTGAGATGGGATTCATAGAGCCTAGCTCTTCCCCTTATGCCTCCTCGGTTCTATTGGTTAAGAAAAAGGACGGATCTTTCCGATTGTGCATTGACTACCGTGATCTCAATAAGATCACCGTAAAAAATAGATACCCCATCCCTCGAATTGATGACTTTCTTGATGAACTCAAGGGAGCATGCTACTTCACCAAGATTGATTTGCGATCCGATTACCAACAAATTAGAATGAGGGTGCGTGATGAAGTCAAAACAGCCTTTTGGACTGACCGTGGCTTGTACCATTTTCTTGTCATGCCATTTGGGCTCACTAATGCACCCGCCGCCACATTTCAGAGCTTAATGAACAAAATATTGCAGCCATGGCTTTTCCAGTTTGTGTTGGTATTCTTTGATGATATACTCATTTACAGTAAGTCATTGCATGAGCATCTAAAGCATGTCAGGAAAAGTTTTGATGTACTGAGAGAGCACCGGCTATTTGCCAAAGAAAGCAAGTGTGTCTTCATGCAAATAGAGGTTGAGTACTTAGGACACATTGTTAGTGGAAAAGGTATCCAAGTTGATCCTAAGAAAGTGCAATGTGTCCAGGAGTGGCCCACCCCCACTACCACTACCTCCTTGCGTGGTTTTCTTGGCCTCTCCTCTTTTTATCTGAGATTTATTCGCCATTATGCCACAATTGTAGCCCCATTAACAGACAAGCTGAAAAAAGAGGCTTTCCTATGGGATGAATTGGCTGACCGCAGTTTTCAACAGTTGAAAGACTTGTTCATTTCAGCCCTCATCCTCGTATGCCCAGACTTTTCAAAGGATTTTACCATCCAGTGTGATGCTAGTGGATGGGGTATTGGTGTAGTCTTGCTGTAAGAACACGGTGTAATAGCATTTGAGAGCCGAAAATTGGATGATAAAGAGAGAGAGAGTTGCATGTCTATGATCAGGAGATGTTGGCAGTCATTCATGCTATAAAAAAGTGGCATAACTACTTGTATGGCAGTAGATTTAAGGTGAAAAGTGACCACCGTGTGCTCAAATACTTCGTGACTTAGCCCAACCTCACTCCCAAACAATGTAGATGGGTGGCTACCCTACAAAACTATGACTTTGAGATTACCAACACCCGTGGCAAGGACAATGTAGTGGCTGATGCACTCTCTCGCATGTGGGCATGCAAGGTTTCATCCATCATTGAACTCCACCATGATTGGATTGAAGAGCTCCAAGAGGCATACTTGCTTGATGCTGAATTCAGCCCTCTTTTCCAGAAATTACAGCAAGGTGTCATGGATGACAATTCCCAATATCAGCTCCACAATGGCCTCATTTGGATCCATGGCCATATTGTGATTCCCCATGCCTCCCCCTTCACCCAAAGGATCCTTGAAGAGATGCATTTTTCGCCGATTGCTGGCCACTTAGGAGTCTTCAAAACATATGACCGAGTTTCGAAAAGCTTCCATTGGAAAGGCCTATGGTGGGATCTTAAAGACTTTGTTTCTAGATGTGTGGCTTGCCAATAAAATAAAGATAGCACTCTTAAATCGGGTGGATTGTTGCAGCCTTTACCTATCCTCGAAGGAAAATGGACCCACATTACCATGGATTTTATCACTGGTTTACCTACAACCAAAAAGGGTTGGGATAGCATATATGTGATAGTTGACTGACTCACTAAAGCAGCCCATTTCATCCCTACAAAATCCCAGTTTATAGCATCTCAATTTGCCACTCAGTTTATGGAGCATGTTTTTAAGTTGCGTGGCTTACTGCAAGTCATAGTACATGATCCCCTATCATCCCCAAACGGATGGGCAGACCGAGAGAGTCAATAAGTGGCTTGAAACTTATTTGCGACATTTTTGTCATGATGTGCAGAATTCTTGGGACATATGGTTGCACTTGGGTGAATTTTCTTACAACAACTCCACTCATTCGAGCATTGGAGTCTCGCCCTTCGAAGCATTGTATGGTTATCGGGTGCCCCTTCCTACCGTGATCTTCAATGAAAAGCTCAATCCCCTTGGAAAAGAAGAGTTGGGCCGCATCAAGCTTTACTTCAACAATGCAAGGTATACCTCAAAAGGGCTCAAGAGCACATAAAGATCCATGCTGATGCAAAAAGAAGACCCCTTGACTTTCAAGAGGGTGAATTGGTACTCCTCAAGGTCCCCAAGTCCCGTTAGGCCACACTAAAGGACGATTCTTGCAATAAGTTGGCACATCGTTACCATGGGCTCTAAAAAATCATTAAGAAGGTTGGGGACTTGGCTTACCATCTCCAAATCCCTCCCACTACTAAGATCCATGATGTCTTCCATGTGAGCCAATTGAAACCTTTCATTGGTACTCCCAAAGATCATGTAGAGGAGCTACCACCCATAGATGAGGAGCGCCTTATTCAGTACATTCCTAAAGCGGTCATTGGGCAACGTGAAAAGCAACTCTGCAAAAGTTCCATACATGAATACCTGATCAAATAGCAAGGCCTATCAATAAAGGAAACCTCTTGGTGCCCAACATCTATATTGGATGAATTTCCACACCTCAAGGAGGTCGTATTGGCTGGAACTTAACCATGACATCTGTTTTGGGTTGCAGTCTACATCTAGATAGCTACCTGTTTTGTACCAGTTTTGGTCCTAGTCCATTTTCAGCCCCATCCTCCATACATGGGCTGAAAGTACACCTCGAGGGCTCCCTTGTCGTCGTGTTAGGGGTTGAAGGTCTACTGTCAAGGCTTAGAGCAGAAGAAGAATATGGGATTCAAGTTTTGGAGAGTGGAAAAATAATGGAGTTTGACAAGATTCGGGTTTTAGAAATGACTTGGTTGAAGAAGAAGATATCAAGCTTTTTCTGTGTATTTAGCATGTATGAATGGAATGAATGTCACTATCTTGATTACATCAAATGCATTTGGAAAAATAAGCCATTACATAAAAGGATATTCTCAAATTTTTAATCCAAATGCATATACCAAATGCAAGTTCAAATGGCTTTTAACTCATGTACATAGACAGATTACAACTCCAAGAAACTAGTATTTTGATGGTAGACTCAAGTACATTCAAGACATGGACCAATAGTACATGAAATGCATTGATGGAGCATAATTTTAACTTCAGCCATGTTTTAAAACAGAAAATTCCAGCCCATAATCAAGCTCAAAAAGTGTACATAAACTCATGAATAAGCTCCTCTAATCATTAATGGGTAAAGCCCTAATGTTAAGAGAGTCTTGGAGAAAAAAAATACTCAAAGACAGGTCATGCAAGAATTTCATGAAAGCCTATTGGCTAGTCATAGAGGCATATAGGGCACTTTTGCCAAAATAAAAGAGAAATTTTGGTAGCAAAACATGTATAAAGACATTGAGCATTTTGTTGAATCTTGTCATGTTTGTCAAATGTACTCTATGGTTAAGCATAGAGATGGGCTTCATCCTACCTTTCCTTTATCCATTCGCTATAGATGGGTTATTGATTTAGTAACCATGCCTACAGGAATTTGGAACATGAGATATCTAGTACTTGGTAGGGAAGATCTCACAAATCAAGTGGAAGGAAAAGCCTTGACAACAAAGTCTACTCAAGTTGTTTGTAGATTTTTACTTGAAGAAGTATTTTGCAGGTATGGCTGTGTTGCCAAAGTAACTGCTGATAGAGGAGAATTGGATGTTGATGAGGATCGCCATTTCTTTGCTCAATTGGGAATCAAGCTATCTCTTATATCAGCCTACAACCCTGAAGGCAAGGGTAAGAGCGAAAGAGGTCATCAACCAATTCTTAAAGCTTTAGCAAAATCTTGCAAAGGAAAGATGAGGAAATGGCCTAGATTGCTACCATTTGCATTATGGGCTGATAGAACTACTCATAGTGCAATAACAGGTTATATGCCGGCTGAACTAATATATGGACAGCCACCTATTATGCCTATTGAAGAGTCCATTGTCACATGGAGTATCTTACCTTGGGATGAAGGTATGAATAGAGAAGAATTGCTAACTTTGCGCATAAGGCAACTTGAAAGAAGGCCAGAAGATGTCAAGACAGCCATTGAAAGGCTTAAAATAGCAAGATTAAAGAATAAGAAGAGGTTTGACAAGCATCACCAACTTTGTCCAAGAGCTATTCAATAGAATGATTGGGTACTTGTCTATGATAGCAGCCTAGACAATCAATATAGTGCTCATAGAAAGTTAGCCAAGCGATGGTTTGGACCATATGTAGTAAAAGTAGTACATAATAATGCTACTTACTCTTTGGCTGAATTGGATGGAACCATGGTAAAAGTAGCAATAGTCGAGAAACATATCAAGCTCTTCAAATGAAGAAAATCTTCAACTTATGAACTTGATGACTTGGATATGAGCCATCTACTTAAAGACAAGTAGGAAGAAAAAGACTTAGAAAATGAAGATGAAGATATATCAGAAGAAGGCCCTCCTTAAACCTGTAATCTTGTGAAATGGCACATGCCGGAGGATGTGCAGGTTAGGAGGGGGTGAATGTCAAAGAGTTTATTGTTCATAATATAAATCATGGGATTCTTATGAACACAGAAGAACTTTGCTAGGATTTATATGAGGAATTTGCATACATAATTCAGTCATTGTTACCCAACAACCAACTTAGTTACATAAGTTCTTTTGTATTTAGCATACTCGTAATGGCCCTTCCCAATAAGGAAGTTCATCACACAAAACTTCCATGATGGAATTGTTCTTGTCCAGCTTCTCAATGATATGATTTCCATTGTTATTTATCAATATCATAGAATTGATACAAAATACAAAGCAAGTCTTCTACAACCTTTCACAAAAAGTGCATATCGATACACTAAGTAGCCTTTTTAATTGACTACTCAATAGTACATTGAGTATGCAACTTGTTGTAGATAAAACTTGTGTTTGATTCCTGGGAAACACCTTAGAACTTGCAAATTTGAAATCTATAACCTATGTATCCATTTTCGATTGATACATCCAAAACTGCAATATATCTTGAAACTATTATTTGCAAACTTGTGGATCTTAAATGAGGCCCAAAATTGCCTCAAATGGCCAAAAACATATATGACTATCTTGCAAAATATACAATCCTTTGTTTGCACATCAAATCTCACAACAATCTAAGATTGTTGCTATGTCGTGCAAAATATACAATCTATGCCTCCACATGCACTATCTAAGAGAGAAAGTGGAAGAATGGGAGAGCTTCTTACTCCTTGTTTGCTTGCTTGAATCCTTGCTTTTTCTCCTTCACTTTAGCCTTCAATACTAGCCTCTCTTAATGGCACCGCTCTAATACCATAACAAGAATCATGTTATGGGGAAACTTGTTTGATTTGTTGTGCCAAACACACACTATACACATAAGGAGAAGCTTACTCAAGAACACAAGAAGAGAGACAGAGGAAAAAACGTTTTCTTACTCATTTTTTCTTATTCTTCCACACATAATACAATGTATACAAAGTATAAATAAGATACAATATAAAGAAAAGTTATATACTAAGTTAAACAGTGTATAAGTAACTATACTAATCAACTAGTGCTATAATTATGTCATACAAGTAGGTGCAGCAAACTAAATATAATAGTTGATAAGTCACTGACAATGTGAGAAACATAATAACCATCAAAGTGCTAAGTACAAATGTGCATAAGAGCTCCTTTAGCATTGCATTAATCAATGCATCTCTTTCTTTAACATCAACCTACATAGTAGAAGACATAGTAGCATCCTCAATCAAAACCTCTACATCTTCACATTTCTCCAGCACTACATTTGATTCTACAATTATAGTAGCATCAACTTACACATCTGATAGTTTAAAGAATCTTGAGAAGAAATCTATGCAACATCAGTAATCTTTGACTTTATGTTTACTTTTGCATTATACTTTGCAACTTTAGCATGTAGCAGTGGAATCTCAAATAGTTCAATAGACAAATTATGATTTTTTATACAAATTTTAGCTCTTTGGGCACACTTATATTCTTCCTAGACTTTAAAAGCATACATGTAGTCATCCTAGGATATTCCATATATCTGTGGAATCTCCTAAAACTGTTTCTTAAACACCACTTTCATCAACATATTCAAAACATTCAATCCTTCAATCTTCTTAGATATCAAATTGTTGCATCCTTTTATAAAAAAATTTGACATAGTTACATACATCGTGCCCATTAAATATGCCCACTTGCTCTTTAATCATCTCTTGTGCTTCCATTGCCAAATCCTATATCCTCTTGTGCTTCCATTGCCAAATCCATTGCCATATTTATGACTTGATATGGTAACTGCATTTGTACTTCCCATATTAATATTTGAATTACATGTATCCTACAATCCATATCCAAATCTTCACACTTAACTACATGTATACACTTTTTCAATAACTAGGTCCGCTCCTCCCTACTACATTCCTTATTAAGTCCTTGTCAGCTTCATGATTCCTAAGTCTACCATCCTTCAACCTTGTCATGACATCTCGCATCGGGTTTTAACACTCATGTCAAAAGGATGCAGATGTAGGCCAATAAGAGGTGGGGTCTCTACCAAGAGATTCAGGAAAGAGGAGGAACATTGGTAGTATTAGCTGAACATGAAGAGATACTTTCAATGTTATGCACAACACTATGAGAAACCCGGATTACAATCCCAATCAAAAGCTTTGAACCCAAATCACATTTTCATATGAGAATATCCTCAATGTTAACCCTCCACTTCATCCAAGTGCTTCGAGGGATTAGTAGTGGTCGACATTAATCCCAAACTCTACTTAGCCCCCCACTTCATTTGAACATAAAACTTCTTAAGAGTGATAAAAAATAAGCCTCGGTAGTTAACCCTTATTAAGTCACTTCAAAAATTGAAGTATGTTTTGTAAGACGAGGTAAAGCCTAACTTCCTTCATTGCATTCTTTCCATAAAGCATTGACCAACACATACATAAACAAAGTTAAGATGAACTCTGATAGCTACATCAATTTCTCCACTTCTCCAATATATGCAAATTAAGTATAGCGTGATTCTCCTCTTAGGGTAGGTTTACCCTTCTCTTGTTGTCACTTGTTTATTTCCAAGGTTCCTTAGTCAATAAGATGCCCTTGCTGAATGGTAGTTATGATAACAAGGAACTTTCAACTCTTGATGGTAGTAGCAAGGACCATAGACTACACAGAAGGAGTTCATCATGGTGCTAGCTCTCATTATAAGGAAAACAGAAGGATTAGATTTTGTACTTTTCATTAGGGGAGGGTAGGACTTGAAATAATCTTACCTTTACTCAATTTTCTTCTTGAGAATAGAAGCATGGAGAGAGATTCGGCTTGTTGCCACCTTGAAGTCAAGTTTATAAATCTAGTGGAGTATATCTTCAAGGTAGTGTTGTAATTGTAGTGTTGTATACATAATGATTTCAACACAAGAATTGTTGAAACCCTAGTAAAAATTCAGTATGTTGTTAAAATTTAGACTCTTCTTATAGACAACCAAGAGTCCGTTGAACTGATGCTCCCCTCCTTTCTTTATAGCATTGGCCTCCTTATAGCAAGGTGAGTTTTAATGTAGTCTAGGGAATACACAAAAGGAAAAATAGGAGGGAAGACACACTGGCTACTCTTGTGCATAATAGTATTCCCACATTCCCCCACATGAAGATCCTTCTTTACGAGAATGCAAGTTGCACCCCCACCCTCCTTTGGGTTCCTAAAAGCATGCAAGGAAAATCCCTTTTTTTCCCACAATGCATGACAATATATATTAAATACTTATTTTTCTCCTTCTCTTTCTTTTTCTCCAATTCAAGTATTATTCACCAATCAAGCATATTTGAATGAAAGTTGAGCTTTTTCCCATCCTTGTCCATGTTATCATTCATCACCCTTATGGCCACACAACTTACATCCACTAGATCATGTATGGAGGTGTTCTCAAGAAAGCCATAAGCCACCTTCCTCATATATAGTGATCATTAACCATTCCTTCTATTCTTCCAAATATGTAAAGGGTACTCACAAACAATGCTAAAAGCATGTACTCATTAGTCGTACAATGCCATCCATTTCACCATTTCAAAAAATGGGCCATCCATGCATGAGGTCTTATTCATCTACCTTAGATCATCTATACAATCAATCTCACTAGCCAAAACAAAATATATGGATAGTGTCACTGACTTTCGCTACACAAAGCATCTAGATCATGTCCTTTTTCCTAGGGTTTTCATAAGTGGATGCACAACATCACGACATCCACCCTCTTCGAACCTATATATCCCTCTGATGTGCCACACTATGTAGCCACCTAGATCAAACACTAATATGATCATGACCTTCTTTTTTTGAATAAGCAACCTCCCACTAGGATCAAATAGCCAAGTCATCAGTATATTCTAGAATACATAAAAATTCCAATCTCTAATTCCACCTAGATCATAAGGCATTGATAGTGCATGACATCCATCATTCATATAGCCTTCCATGACTAATACCCATGAACTCATTAGATTCTCTGAGATCAAAGGGTAACCCGAAATATTAGTGTAACATCCTATATCCTTGAGTTTATGCATGGTTGGAGCATCCATGTGCGCATTGGTGTATTCATCTAAAACATATATTTCTTTCATACCTTCAACTCTCATAGCATCATCCATCTCTTGCATATTAGCATCAATATGATCCATCATCACATCCCCATTAGAAATTTTACCAATCACATCAACAAACCATAGATCCACATTATCAACCATAGCATTTGTAATAGTTTCCTATAGCATTACATCTATCAATGCATCTATATCTTGAGCATCAATCTGTATAGAAAAAACATAGCACAAATCATGAATCAAAACCTCTACATAATCACAACCCTCCAACACTATGTTTGATTCTATAATTATAGGCAATATGTCCATAAGTATAGCATCCACCTTCGTGTTAGATAGTAAAAAATCATCCTTAGAAAGAATCTCTCCATCATCATTTATCTCTGGCTTTATATCGCTATCTGCATTATCCTATGTCACTTCAACATCTAGCAGTGGAAGCTCAAATAGTTCAATAGATAAATCACGATTTTCCATACAAATCTTAGCTTTTTGGTCATATTTACATTCTTTTCAATATTTTTGAGCATGCTTGTAGTCATCCCAAGTTATACCATACATCCATCATATCTCCTTAGCTTTTTGGGCACATTAACATTCTTTTCAATATTTTTGAGCATGCTTGTAGTCATCCCAAGTTATACCATACATCTGTCATAACTCCTAAACTTCTTCCTTTAACCCGTTCTCGCACGGAATTTGTGTGAGGATTTGTGAAAGTCGCTCACCACAGGGATGCTTTGCGTTAATGTTGTACAATGTGTCCTAACAAGAAAATATGCTTTGAAATAGAACTTCGTGCTCAATCATTTATGATTTGAAGAGGACATGCAAAATCGAATCCATGCTATGCAACCAATCAAGTGATGATCCACACAACATTTATGAATGCACTGAAGAAAATTTGCCTAGCCTATCTACGTGTGCTCATGACTCATGCAAAAATGCAAATTAAAAGAACACACAACAAAAAATAAATTCCTAATGACGCTGACTAATGATTTCAAATTCCTGGTGAAAAACTCCACCCTTAGGTTTGCAGTGGTGGATGCGTAGCGTCACGACACCACTTTCATCAATGCATTCTAAACATTCAATCCTATAATCCTCTAGGACATCAAACTATTGCATCCTTTCTTCAAAAGCTTTGAGGTGGTTACATAGGTCCTATCCATTAAATAGACTCACATTCTCTACAATGAGTTGAATTGCTTCCATTGCCAAATTCTCCATCTACTTAGGTTTTTGTTCAGTAATTTCCTATTCTCGCATATCTATGACTAGATACGATAACTGTATTTTTACTACCTCAATAAATTTTTGAACTACTCATACCCTACAATCCATATCCAAATCTTTATGCATAATTACATGTACACTCTTTTCTATTGACTTCATCCACTCCCTACTACATTCCTCTTAAAGTCCTTGTCAGCTTCATGATTCAGACAGTCCCCATTCTACAACCTTGTCATGGCATCTCATATTGGATTCAACATTGATATTGAAAAGACATGCACTGGTGGCCAATAAGATGTGGAGTCTCTACTAAGAGATTCAAGGAAGAGAAGGAAGAGTGGTAGAATTAGTTGAACAAGAAGAGATGTTTTGAATATTATGCACTATATTATGAAAAACCCAGATTACAATCCTTGACAAGAGATTAGATCCCAAATCACAAATTAATATGAGAATATCCTAGATGTTAGCCCTTTGATTCACCCAAGGACTTCCATGGATTAGGAGTAGTCGATGATGCTGACCCCAAACTATGCTTGGCCCTTCACTTCATTTGAGAATAAAATTATTCAAGAGTGATCAAAACTAAGCCCTTGTCATTAACCTTTATCAAGTCACTTCAAAACTTCAAGCATTTTTTCTGACGTGAGATAGAACTCGCCCACTTCCTTCATTGTTTTTTTTACTGTTGTAAAGCACTGAACTACACTTAAACAAAGTTAAGATGAAAAGTGATAGCTACATCAATATCATTGCTCTACTTCTCCAATGCATGCAAATTAAGTGTAGCTTCCTTTTCCTCTTAAGGTAGATATACACTTCTCTTGCTTTCACATGTTTCTTTCTAAGGTTCCGTGGTCATCATAAAATGCCATTGTTGAATGATAGCTATGATAATAAGGAGCTTTCAAACCCTTATGGTTGTAGGGAGGAGCACAAACTACACTAAAGGAGTTCAATGATGGCAATGCTAGCTCTCATGATAAGGATTTTGTACTTTTCATGAGGAGAGAGTAGGACTTGCAACAATGTTGTCTTTACTCGATTGTCTTTATAAATCCAGTGGAGTATAGCTAAAAGGAAACCTTGTAGTTGAAGAAGATCACCATTGAGGTAGGCCACAAGCTATCATGAGGTTCAGATGATTGAGTGTAGAAGGAGCCTCTTGATAGGACTTCTTAAGGCTTGTTTCTCTTAAGTTGATCACTATGCCAAGCATAATTGCAATTCCATATGTTTTTTCTTACAAACATGCCTTACAAGCCAAAATGCTAACCTGTAACAGGTTGTGTTGTTGTAACCCAACAATTTGCATGCCACTCTTCTTTAGATTTAGCTCTGATCATGTTGATTGATCATGATAATTAGCACACATATCATCAACACTTAAATTCACACTAGATATTAGACCAGACAGCTTTATTAATTGTCACATCACTACAGTCGCCTTCGGAATTGTCATGAAGGTGATGTCCTTTCTGAATTACCACCACAGTTGTAGTCCCAATAGATCCACACTAAAGAATACTATCGTCCGGTGATCATGTTCAACACAATCAAAGTTAGAAGCGACTCAATCAAACTTCTAAATACATGAGTAGATGGGTTGCCTTCTTTTCTTCTAAACCATGGATAAAGTTCTCATACTATAGGGTTTGGTTAAGAAGAGTGATATATATATATGAGAACTTTATCCATGGTTTAGAAGAAAAGAAGGAGAAGAAGGCAACACATCTACTCATGTAGTTCTTGAATGGAGAGAATATGACTATTATATTTACTTCAAATGGGAAGGAAAAGAAGAATAGTGGCAGGGGACATCCTTCCTTTCATTGTTGAAGGAGAAGAAAAATAAGAAACCACATACCAAGATATACAATAGTAAGGTCATGTTTAACATAGTTGTGTCCTCTCGGTCCTCCATTGTTACCAAGCCTAATGGCTCTTTCTATAAAGATCTTGGAGTTCCAACCTTAGTGGCCTTGTGCTACAATCTATGTCACTTTAGTCCTAATCAATCCATGTATTGTTAAGTATCGATTTCCAACTCATAATATAATGTGACATGCCCTCATAGCTTGAGCACAACCTTGTAGTCTAGTTTACAATTAATTCAATTGGTCCAAATTGCCATTTTAGGTTATCGTGAGAGCAAGAAAATTATCATCATTCATGTGGATTAGGTCAATTAAAACCTTATCATTAAGCATTTTATTTAAGTCTCTAATAATGACTCCCATTCACATATCCATGGGGGCTCATTAAAAATGACAAACCAATGTTTCTGTGGCTCCACTAACTTGTGTATTTTAAGGTTTAATGTGATGCAACTTTTCCATGGTACCATGAGACTCATATAAGGTGAGAATTTATGTCTTAATCTTGCAATGTGTAAAATGGGTTCATTTGTGAGTTCATGTGTTGTTGGAATTTGGCTTTGTGGAAGAGGTGCTTAGAGTGGTACTTCTTGTCAAGAATCACGTGGTGGGGGGACTTGCTTGAGGTGTTGCGCCAAATACACACTCTATACACAAGAGGAAGCTCACTCAAGAACACTAGGAGAGAGATGGAGGCCAAAATGTTTTCTTGCTGGTTTTTTCTTCTTCTTCCACACACTATACAATGTACACAAAGTATAGATAAGATACAACATAAAGGAAAGTGGCCTAGTAAGTCAAACAGTGCATAACCAACTACACTAAATCGACTGGCGCTATGTCTTTGCCAGTTGTAGGTAGGTGTAACAAACTAAATATAATAAGTGATAAGTTAGTGGCCATGTGAGTATCATAATGACCACCAACGTGCTAAGTGTAGACGTGCGGACCCATCTAGCCAAGCGGTCCATCATCAATGTCCGCACGTGTTGAGCTTGCCATCTCAACACTCCCCCTCAAGCTCAACTCTATCTCTGCAACTCCAAGTAAGCTTCAAAACTTTCAAAGCTTCTCTGCACCCAATGCCTTTGTTAAAATGTCAACTATCTGATCCTGTGTGGTGACACATACCAAGTCAATCTCTCCTGCAAGTACCTTCTCTCTCATAAAGTGGTAGTGCGCCTCAATGTGTTTTGTCCTAGCATGGAACACTGGATTCCTAGCTAGCTGTATGCTGCTCATGTTGTCACAATGAATGACAAATGGAGCATCTCCCTGCATGTCCAAATCACCTAATAACTTTTACAACCATACCACCTCACATGCTTCCATAGCAGCACCTCTATACTCAGCCTCTGTACTCGATAAAGCAACTGTAGGTTGCTTTTTACTGCTCCATGTAATAGCTGCACTACCAAGGGAAAACATGAATCCACTTGTAAATCTTCTGTCTGACATGCTACTAGCCCAATCTGCATATGTGTATCCAAAGACCTGTACATCCTTACGTGCCTTATAAAAAAGTCCATAATGTAAAGTGGACTTCATGTACCTCAATATACGTCTAACTGCATCCAAGTGAGGCTTTCTAGGCATCTGCATAAACTGACTAACAAGGCCAACATCATAGCTCAAGTCTGGCCTTGTGATAGTCATGTAAATCAAACTCCCTACTATCCTCCTGAACATAGTAGGGTCTTCTATCTTATCTTCAACATCAGCACTCAACTTCACATTTTGCTCCAATGGTAATGAAAGAGGCTTACATGCTGTCATACCATACTTGGATAACATATCCAAGCCATACTGCCTTTGGGACAACCATATACCATCATCACATCTAATCACCTCAATACCTAGAGAGCATCTCAGCTCAGGAAAATCTTTCATCTCAAACTTATTCTTCAAGAAGTCCTTAACTTCAGCAATCCCATTGTCACTGTCACTTGTAATAATCAAGTCATCCACATAGATGACTATGATGACTAAACCTGCATCTCCCTTTCTCACATAAAGTGAGTGATCAGCATCAGAAATACAAAATCCAATATTGACAATATACTCTCCAATCTTGTCAGACCATGCTCTAGGTGCTTGCTTGAGCCCATAAAGTGCATTCTTTAACCTGCACACATATGTGGGATACTCTAAATCCTCATAACCTGATGGCTGCTCCATATACATTTCTTCTTGTAATTCACCATGCAAGAAGGAATTCTTAACATCCATTTGCTGGAAACTCCAGCCTTTGGCTGCTGCTAAGGCAATCACACATCTAACAATTACCATCCTAACAACTGGACTGAATGTCTCTTCATAATCTATGCCATATGTTTGAGCATAGCCTTTTGCAACCAGCCTAGCTTTATACCTGCTAACTGAACCATCTGCATTATGCTTGACCTTGTAAACCCACTTACAGCCAATAGCTTTCTTACCCTTAGGTAAGGGTACTAGATCCCAAGTCTTATTGGCTTCTAATGCAACCATCTCCTCATCCATTGCTGCATCCCAATGAGCATGACCAACAATATCCTCAAAACAAGTGGGCTCAACATGATCAACTAGTTTCACCATATAAGCATAATGGTAAGCTGCATAACCTTCAAAACCAAATCTTTTAATAGGGTATCTGACCGTGCTAGATCTGCGTACCACCGGATGTTAGATATGATCAATGCCCCACCCTCATTAGGTGCTACCAATGATCCATAGTGCTCAAAGTTGTAAGGCCCCCATTATGAGGAGAAGCCAAATGTGAGCCCGGACATTGGTTGAGTCCTGACTTGTATATCAGATGAGGTCTATGTGACCGGATGGCAAAAAGGTGACTGTTGTGGGTCTAATCTTTGGGTTAGACGGAGTGGTTAAGCTGGTAGCAACTCGAGGCACATTGCATTGAGTTGCGTGGTAAGGGAGTTAAAAGGGGCCCCTATTGTGGGGTCCGGGGGCCGCGGAAGCGGCCCCTGGCTGGGGGGTCCCAGGGGGGCCAGTGGCCCCCCTGGCGGGGGTCCGGGGGCAGTGCCCCCTGCCCGATGGTAAAGGGAATATTCCCTGGCCGACTAGTGGAGGCTCATATGGTAGGTCGGGCGGTCAGCAGGCCGACCTAATGACCTTCGCGGGCTATAAAAGCTAAACCCCTTCGCAACCATCTTTCACTCATCTTTCACCCAGTCAGAGTTGTTGTTCCAGCTAGCCTTAAGCTCTTCACCTATCTTCTGTCTAGATCGCCATCTAAGCTTCACACTGTGGAAGCGCACGGGTGGACAGAGCCATCTTTGTATCAGTTGTTTGGAGTTAAAGAATTTAGTGATTCTCCTCTTATCTGTTGTGTACTCTCTATCTCTTTCTCAGATTCTGTTCGCTGCGCCGTGTAATATTTTACACGGATCACTCAATGGAGCCTTTACATTACTATGAGCTCTCTGTACACCTGGTGTCCTGACTGAAGGAATACCACAGTCATCATCCAAACTCTCTGAACCACTAGAATCTCCATCCAATTCCAAATGACTGGTAGATACATCATTACCATCCAACACTTTCTTCTTTCCTTTGTCCTTCCCTGCAACACTTATAGATCCACCTGAAGATGTCGGACTACTCCTTAGTCTCCCAGAGACCAAGGGCTCACTGTAGGTATAGTACCAAATGATGTTTTTGGTCCACTAAGACTTTGTGATTCTTGTTTTTCTTTTTGCACATAGTTGTCCTAATCATTATCATCATCTAATACATCACCAGTAGGTGCATACGAGCTGCCCATCTCATCAAAGATAACATCCCTGCTCACTCTAAACTCACCTGTGATGATAGGGTTATAACATCGATACCCTTTTTGCTCTAAAGAGTACCCAATAAAAATACAATTTTCAGCCTTTGGATCAAGCTTCTAGTTCATTTGGCACATGGACATATGCAACACATCCAAATACCTTCAAGTGTGATACATCGGGATTCTTGCCAGTAAAGCACTCTTTAGGAGTCATCCCATGAACTGCAGCTGTGGAAGTTCTGTTCATAATGTAGATAGTAGTATGGACAGCCTCAGACAAAAAATGTTTGGGCATATTCTTTTCAGCCATTAATGCCCATGCAACTTCTACAATATGCCTGTTTTTTCTTTCTGCAATACCATTTTACAGTGGGATATACCTGCAAGTAAATTGCCTCTTTACCCCATGTGTCCTCAAGAAGCCACTAAACTCATTAGAGAGGTACTCTCCCCCTCCATCTGATCTCAAGCACTTTACTTTTAAGGATGTTTCTATTTCAACGATTATCTTAAAAGATTTGAAGTGCTCAAACACATCACTCTTTTCCTTCATAAAGTATACCCATAGCTTCCTTGAACAGCCATCGATAAATGTGACAAAGTATTTGCTGCCACCAAGAGACACATTGTGTGTCGGCCCCCAAACATCTGTATGTACTCCATCAAGTATATTTTTGCTCACTTCTCTATCATGCGGGAAGGGTTGTCTCGCCTGCTTACCAAACTGGCATGCTTCATAGACTTTATGTAATTCTGCAACTCTAAAAGAAGGCAACCCTGTAACCAATCCTCTAGACTGCATTAATTTCAGCCTTTGCACATTTGCATATCCAATACATTTATGCCTGATTTCAATATCTGCATTTACTCATTTTCCTTTAGCATACATAGCAGTATCCATTGCAAGAATTCCAGCATCTAAAGTGAATATTTGGCCAGCTGTACTTCCTTTTGCAACCAACCTACACTTATCATTAAAGTCTTCTACAAAATAACATTTTGCATTGAATTGGACCTGCAACCTTGCTCTACTGTTTGGCTAACAGATACTAGATTCTTTGTAATTGATGGAACATGTAATACATCTTTTAGACTCTTTGTCTGGCCATCATACAAGGATAAGGGAACCTTTTCAATGTGTGAAATTGGGTGGCATGAATCATCACCCATCTACACATAACCTGGGTTTTGTAAGTCCTGCATCTCTCCAAACCATTCAACATGACTGGTCATATGATTAGATGCACCTGAATTGGCATACCATATATCATCATGTATCCCCTTTCCTGTAACTGCATTCATCATATGCTGCATAACAAACAGACGCTCATTTTTGTCTTCATTCTGTCGTGAAGACGATGCATAGTTTCCTTGCTGCAATTTACCATTGCGAATATCATCCTTCTTTGCATAGCAATGGGCTGCAATATGGCCTATTTTTCCACAATAATGGCAAACAATAGTAGAATTTCCAGAACCTCTATTCTGCCATCCACCTCTTTCTCTAGAGCTCCCCCTGCCTCTAAAGTTTCCTCTACCTCTAGAAACCTGCATTTCACCAAATTGTTGATTGAACCTATTTTGCTGGTTATCGCTAGTATGTTCCATACCACGGTCTCTCGAAGAGGATCTACCACATCCCCTTCCTGAACTCGAGTAAAATTCTTGGACTTGTTCAACATTTCTTTCAGACGAAACACCCTGCATATTGATCTCTTCAGTAATCATGAGAGAGATCAGCTCATCAAAATCTAAAAATGGCCTCCGTACATATATTGAAGTAACAAATGATTTTCATGCCTTCTCATTGTTCAGGCCACTCAGAGTGGATGAAACCAAATCATCATCATCTGACATTGCATCAATCGTCGATGCTAAAGCATCTGTAATGCTCCTCACCTTCAATACATACTCATTGACAAACATTTTTCCTTTCTTCAAGGCATTCAACTCTTGCTTGAGTTAAATCTTTTGTGTCTTTGTATTTATTGAAAAAATGCTCTCAAAAATTGTCCAAGCTGCATGTGAAGTTTCTGCATTCCTAATATGCCCCAACATCGTATTATCAATGACTGCAGATAACCAATACATCACCTTTTTGTCTTTCGCATTCCACTCTTTCCATGCTTTTAATTGATCTGCAGTCAGAGGGATACCAAGCTCTGGCTTCTTTTCTTCACCTGAAACAAACTCATAAAGGCCCTTTCCAATGAGGAAGTTCGTCACACGGAACTTCCATGAAGGATAGTTGTTCTTGTTGAGCTTCTCGATAATGGGATTTTCACTGTTCTCTGCCATTATCACAAATAAGGATACAACATAGCAAGCTAGTCTTCTGCAATCTTTCACAACACATGTACAGCACTACACAAAGCAACCTTTTTCACTGATTGCTCAATAGCACATGTAATCTGCAACCTGTTTGCATATAAACCTTATGTTTGCTTCCTGCAAACACCTAAAAAATTACAAATTCGCAATCTGTAACTTGTGCACCCACTTTTGATCAATACAGCTGAAATCACAGTGTACCCTGAAACTGTTGTCCACAACCTTATGGCTCTAAAACGAGGCCTGAAACGGCCTCAGATGCCCAAAATAACTACGGGAAATTCCAAAGGACCTACCTACAGAATATACAATGCTCTGCTCGCACACCAAATCTCACAGCAATCTGAGATTTTTGCTCGACCCTGCTTTCGGTGCCTCCACAGGCACTATCCAAGAGAGAGAGAGTGGAAGAATGGGAGAGCTTGAAGGGGAGCTATGGAGCTTTACCCTGAGACCTATGGACCGCTTATTGATCAAGCGTTTCAAGACAAGCGGCCATGGCTACCTCTCATATAGCAGACATGCAATGTCTACCTTACGGGTGTAGTGAGCTTACGTTGATGCTCGATCGAGTTTCCTTCTCTCTCTTGCAATCTGGTAGCTCCACGATCCTTGCGACAATCTCAAGCAACCTCAAGCCCTCTCCATCAAGCTCCATCCTCCATAGCTGCGTGAGAAAAGAGAAGAGAAGAGAATAAGAGAAGATGAAGAGAGAAGATGGGGAGCTTTTTCTCCACGATCCCTCACTCTCACTCCCTCACACTCCCTCAATCCCTCACTCAAGCACAAGTAAGAAGGTAAGAAACAAGAGAAGAAGAAGAAGAAGCTTTGGCCAGACACAATAATGAGCTTCTCATTCACTTTTGAACTTTATTTACATGCCCTACTTTTTGGGTGGTCATCTCCACTTTTTACATGGCCGGCCATTAGCCTAGGCCCTCTTTTCCTATTTCCCACCATTCTAACTTATCCCATTCCCAACTAGTGCATATAATTTGCACAGGAGTGAGCCTGGCACTCTTTCACAAGGATTTGTGAGAGCTTTCACAATTAATGGTGTGCTTTTACTCTTTTCTTTTCTCGAGGCGACATTGAGGCCTTCTGGAGAGGTTGTCATTCAAAATTTTTAGGGTCTGACTCCCATCCGGGGCGCCTTTTCCTTCATTTGTCCTGTGCCCTTTTGGCTATCTCCTTTTTCTATTTTCTTGCTCCTCTACTCCATTTTCCCGCTCCTTTGCTGCGGTAAACATTACCCCCCTCCTAGCTAAGTGCCAGTCCCATGGCGCTGTGGTGGGGAGTAGTGGGGTAGTTGGAGTTGTTGCTAAGTGGAACTGGTGGATAGATGACAACAATCAAAAGGTACTGTTGTGAATGAGAGGTGATGGAGTTTGATTAACGATGATTGGGAGAGATTCCGGCATGCTTTAGAATTCATGAAGATGCTCGGAATTTCTCACACAATTGTAGCTCCCATTCTACGACGGCTGATAAATGTTTTGCATGGGCATCTCTAATCCTGTTCACTGCCAGCCGGCTATTGAGAACCATGTAGCCATGCATCCCATGCTGATCAGAAAACACTTAATCAATAAGCAATCTGCAGGTCTAGGGGTTTGAACATACATTTGGAGAATATGAGGTTCCAAAATCTATGTCAATGGTTCCATCATTGAGTTTTGCTTCTGCTTGATTTGGTTCAGTCATGGTAGCCATCAAGAAGAAGATGGTCGGCTACATCAAGCATGTTGGTCCATTCAACCATCGGAGTATGCAAAAGCTCCTGAAGCTGCTATAGTGGTGTCCTGTCTGACTTAGGGAAAAATTCGTGGTCATTAGCGAATGTTGTGGATGATCTTCTTTAGCTGGGTAGCCATTTACTTAGTCACGATCATAGCTTGCAAGAGAAAGTTGTGCATTCCCTAAGGGGTGTGTTTGTCTCATGGTGTGGTGTAAGTGCATGTCTAGTGGAATTGGAAGATGGGTCTAACCTTGGGTAAGCCCTTGGTAATGTTCCACACTTGAGGACCCAGTTCGTGTGTTGTTGGAGGTGCAGTGCAAAACTTAGGGTGACAGGTCTGGAAGTCCTACCCTTGATATGCCCTCGTGCTTTTTTCTTTTCTCTTTCTCTTTTTCTTCTCTTTTTTTTTTGAAGAATTGCATACAAGGAAGATGTCCTGGCTAATGCCTATCACCTTCAGTTGGATTACGAGACGGTCGCAAGCATTGGGATAGGAATGCACGATTTTGTAGATATTCTTTAATACCGGCCCAGGCCTTCAGAGGTGTGGATGACAAGAAAGGATGATTACACCTCATGAAGTGGGTATCACTCATATCCTCTAAGATTTCTAGGCAAAAGGAGGGAAGCATGGTTGCCCTCATCATTAGTTTAGTCATGGCTCCACTATCTATCCGTAGGTTGATGTCAAAAAAGAGTGGAGGGAGGTGGGCTTCCTCGGCTGTGGGTCTCTGCATTAGTAGGAACTTGATAAGCCTAAGATAATTACAGGTAGTTAAGAAGGCTGGATTTGGGCAAGAAGAAAAATCTACGAGGAAGCGGTTGATAGATGGGAGGACATCCTCTAACCTAAAGACTAGGCATTCCTCGCGGCTCCGGGCATTAACATTATATATCTTAGGAAAGTCAAAATCCCCATGAATATTTCGATCATAGTCAACTCCATGCCTACGGGGGTAGGGCATGTAGATGGGGTCGTTGCGTTCTTTGGGGAGCGAGCTGCAGAAGGCGGTCCAGGTGTCAAAATTGGTATCCCAAATCCTCCTCTGCCACTTCAGCTGTGCCTCATAGCCTTGGAGGATTTTGGGAACCCTGTTTACCTTGTCTTGCTAGTAGTCTTCTGGCTCTTGCCTCCATCTGGTTATTATGAGGCTTCTTTCCTCTGTCCACCTGTTTACAAGATCATTAGCCAGATCCTTGATCTTGGCTAGAATACCTAGAGGCAAAGCATTGTCCAGAGAGCGTGGATAAGCAAATGAAAGTTCAAACGGCCTCGTCTTGAACTCCCATTGATGCCATATGACCAATTCCTGAGGCCAATTGATAGGATGGGGATCCCCCCGTAGTGGCACAGGCTCTTTAGGGAATTGTCTTGGCAGTGATCATGCTCTGCGTTGGGCTTCCTCTGCTAGTTCTTGTCTTCTTCTTCTGGCTGCCACAATGCGCTCGGGCATATGGGCATCTTCGGGCTCTTCAGGCGGGAGGTCTGGTAGAGGCGGATTGGGCATTCTTTGTTGCTCTTCTTCAGCATCTTGCTCAAAGTCCAGACCCTCTTCGACATTTTTCTCGATAACTGATGGAACCACTTGTGGTGGTGGTGGTGGGTGCTCATGCTCTTCAAATCCAAGTTCCTTAAGCTCAACAGTGGAGAGGCCAGCACGGCGTAGGTAGTGAAATTGCTGCTCTTTTGTGATTCATGTGCATGTTGGAAGCTCCCATTCTTGAAGGCCATACTTTAGTGCTCGGGTGGTTAGTTCTAGCTTCCTTCTTACCTTCTCCATTGAATCATTGCCCTCCACCTAGGTGACATGTAGTATTGTGCTGAGGAAGGCTTGCCTTTGTGTGTTGGCACATACATCAACAGCTTCTACCTTGGACTCCGCAAGCACTCTCTTGCACTCAGCCACCATCAAGCATTATGTTAAATCCCTCTCTTTCAAAATTGTTTCTTTCCCACTCACCGGCTCTCTCATCCATCTTCTTTCTTCCCTCTTCCATCTCACTTGCCAAGGTTGTCACAACCTACTGCTGCTCATTCGTTAACAACCAAAGTTGGTTTCTTTCCCTAGATTTTCGAGCCAGCTGTTTTTCAGCAATTTCTTTTACCTGATTTGCAATGCTTAGTCTTTTTTTGCCCCAGAAAATAGCTCTGAATTTTCTTGCACAAGCTGCTCGTGACTTTGGATCTCTACGAAGTGCAATCTTCTTTGGGTGAAGGCCATGGCTATAAGGGCCTCTATGTCTCCCTTGGTAATCTCCAATGCATCTTGCAGTTGTTGTGCCTCTTTCTGTAGCCTTTGTACTTCTACTGTAGGAACCCCCGGCCTTTCTTGTTCTAGGAACTCTATTTTCCTCTCCAATCTATCTTGTTCTTCAAGTTCACACCATAGCCTCAAAGCTATGGCATCTTCTTGTTGCTCACTTGGCTCGCCCTCCTGAGCTTCTATTTGTCTATACCTTTCTAGTTCGGTAGTTCTCTATTGCAAGTTAGCATACTGCTGCACTAGTAGCTTCAAGCTTCGCTGTTCTGCCACCAGGTTTTGCTCTTCATCTTCCAGCCTTTGTCTTGGTAGCTCTCATTGTCCTGGGCTTCCTTGGTCTTTGCTTCCAACTGATCTTGTAGAGTTTTCACTTCCCTTCTTCGATCGACTCCTTGCTTTGAAACTTCTAGCCTTAAGGCTGCCGAAGTTTCCTTTTCTTTCTCTAACTCCACCAGGGCTATCTTCTTTTGCCTTGTCCAATTGTGCTATAATCTCAGCTATATAAGCGTCATAGTCAACACCAAATGGCATGGGAGTAGGGGCTGTAGTGGTTGATGCCTCTAGCTTATGTCATTTTGGATCTTGCCTAGATGGCATCTGTGACAGTAGGCCTTTTTGCTCTGGCTTTTGGTACAATTTCAGCCACTTTACTGACAAGTAGCTACATCATGTTCATCAATTGGGCCGTGTCTAGAGAGGGCATGGGTTGCAGGGCAGTTGTGGTTGTGGTGTCGGTTGTGTGCACGTCATCTTTTTTGGCTCCCATCATGGTATATGCATCTCTTCTTGGGCACCTCTCCTTCTTGGACACAAGCCCCAGGGCTTTCTCGACGATAGCTACATTAAGGGGCACTTGCACCCTTCTTTCCTGGTCACCAGTCCTTACTGTGACCGTGCCACAGCTCCTACCTTCATCAAAGCTCTTTAAAAAGTCAGTGCACATGCTATAATCTACAGCTTGTCTGACCTTTTCCACATACTTTCGGAGGTTGCATTTATCCACCAACTCTTTCACTGTTGGCTCTTCTAGGATGGCATTGTCTAAATTCAGGCTATGTTTGAACATGAACTGACTAAATCCACGTGTCTCAACACTGATCCCATACTTTGTCAGCTCCTCTTCAGTGAATGGAAGTTTACCCCCCTTTTCTTGTCCTACCATGGTAGGTGTCTATCATTACACCATGCCAATATTAGCGTTATGAATGGACTCATCATTAACAAAAACCCAAGAAAGAATGCGTGTGATAATTTTCCGTGCTGCTTCAGAGGTATGAAACTTGGAAATAATTCAAAAGCAATATCTATTTCCTCCTTTCATTCTTTCCTATTTAAATTGAGTTGATCATTTTCATCCATCACTACACCTTGCTACATCACTTGGCTCTCACTTTGCGCCCCCCCCCCCCCCTTCCTTAAGTTTTAAAGAAATCCTTCCTAGGATTAGCAAAGGAAGAAGGAGGAGTCACATGAACTTTGTGGGGCGAGTTACTTGGCCAACAACCAAGTATAGAGGTTAGGGTTATATTCAAGCTGGGCATGACGATCAAGTTCATATGGTCGTATGGAAGCTTGGGTGATATAGGTAAAGACATCATGAAAGATGTCCCCGGAGTTGAGGTGTCTAGCAATGTGTAGTTCCTCTTTCGTAAGGAATTGGTCAATGCAAGGGTGGGCTAACACATGGTCATCTAAGTGTATGTTGCGTGCAATGGCCAAAACCCTAAATGAAAGAGGTGCCACATAAGTAGGGTCGTATTCAATTGTTTTGATTGCCCTTCTTTGTTGGGCATTGGTCATGATGCGACAACCTCTTTTCTCCCATTGGAGTCACAAGGCATACCGCAATTGTAAGAACGAAGAATCTGAGCTGGCAAGCTGCATGAGCTCCTCTAGTTCTTATTCAGGTGCAGAGTAAGCAGGCTTGCGGTACGAGGTAATTAGTCTTTTGAGAATGGCTTGCTCCTTTGAGATTTCTCCATTAGCGATTAATTCGGTGGAAAATTTGGGAAATTTGATGGTCATAAATTCGTAGTCTTCCCAACTGCATGGCAACACACAAACATCAGAAGCAGGGGTTCATCGAGAAGTCATAGGTCAAGCCTCTCATAACTCCTAGTGAATGTGGTGAAGGTGTTATCTAACACCTTGATGCATGTCACTACGTCATCTCCCAAGGTCTCAGCAAGATCCTTAGCCACTGAAAGGAAAGATCGTCTTTCGTACGAAGGCCTAAGACCTATCGGTGGTGATGGTGCAATTGTGCTGGACAATGATGACTTCATTGCTAGCGTCATAGATGGGACTTTGCACTCTAGAGCACTTTGAGATGCTGCAGTGGGCTTTAGGGGCATAGGAGGTGTGTTGCATTCTATTTGAGTCAGCCATGGGGGTGCTCAACTCCTGTGACTTGGATAATTTTGGGGTTCTAGCTTTGGACGATAAATGTGTTGGGATTCAATAATCACAACCAGTGCTGGTCTAGCTTGCTTTACAGCTTGGGCTTTGTATGTGCAAGCCTCTCTAGCTGGAGTGAGGTTGCTTAGAGTTGAGCCTCTTGAATGTCCACTCTTAGGCACCCATATCCAAGGGTTTCCCTCATAGTATCCTTGTGCTCACAAGAGATCTTTGGGGATCCATCGCCGCATGGTCGTACGCCTATGTCGATAGCGTCTGAGCTTCCTCTTAGGCTATGATTGATAGTTTGTGCATTTAGAAGCACGTTTCTGCGGTCTACAAGGAGGTGGCCCTTGTTGTTTTGGCACCCATATGAGCGTGGACTCCTTGGCCTTGTGAATGGCCTTAGTGGGCTTGGTTCTAGCAGTTTGAGCATGGGATGAGATATGACAGCCCTTCTCCCCAGGCTTGGTCATAGGCATGGTCGTAGGGGTCTCTATCGGTGGCTTTGCAATTGTAGAAAGATCAAGATACCCCTTGCTGAAAGTAGTCACTATGCACACATTGCCTATAGCAAGATGGATGCGATCTAGGTTATAGTCCACATTGCAGTTCGTTTGCTTTTTTAAAAGTGCGACCTAGTAGTGACTTATTACCGGCCCCCAAATGGACTGAGTTTAGCGTTTTTGGGTTGTAATTTAGGTTGACCAATCCGTGTCCAATGGTCATGCGTTAAGATATTATAGTCGGCACCTTTGTCGATCAAGGCATCAAAAGAATACATTTGTTCTATAGTGACCATGATTCGTAGGTAGGCGGGTGCCACAGCTTCTTCATCTTGATCTGTCAGTTTGGTAATAGTGGCCATGCAGACATTGACAGGGGCTTCAAGCATAGGTGGCTCGTGCAACGGATGGGAAGGAGGATTGTACTTTTTCATGCAACTGCCATTAAAAAAGCCTATTCCTTCACCTTCAAGCATCTCCTATTCAACATTTCCCATTCTACTAATTGTACGTACTCGGAAAGGTCCTAGCCCTCGAAATTTCATTTTCTTTTTGTGACCCTTCACAGAGTATAGTAGAATAAGGTCCCCCTGATCAAAGTTGTGCTGTTTGACATGCTTGTCAAACCACATCTTTATTCGTGCCTTCTCACAAATTAGAGTGTGGGTGGCTAAGAGTCGAGTCTCCGTGAAATGATCTAACTCTAAAAAGTAGTTGGTCCAAGCCTCTCCTCCCTCCCAACGCTCTTGGGCTGCTATCCTTAAGCTAGGGACAAAGAACTCTAAGGGTAGAATGGCCTCCGTTCCATAAGTCAGCCTAAAGGGCATCTGTCCTACAGCCGTCTTATAAGCTGTATGACAACAGGCCCACAAGGCTGCCATTAATTTGTTATCCCAATCTCCCATCTTCTCTTACACTCTCCTATCTCGAATCTATTCCACCTTCTTAATCTCTTGAGTCTACTTATGGATGATGGCCCCCAAGCGAAGAATGTCACGTGCAGATGGCAATCCCATAACCAACAACAAAGCTTTAGACGAAGGCATCACTGTCAATCCAATTGCGGTTCCGGTCGTAAGTAATGTATTTCCAAATTGATAGATACTTGTTTTGATTCTTGTATGAGATACGTTAGGCCCATACTATGATGCACGAGTATAGATGATTTCATCTCACATATTCATAAGATGGAGCTTGCAAAGTGCATATATTAAGGAAAGTTAATTGCACCTAGTTGCATATGGCTTATTCGTTGATAAAGCAATTACAAGGAAGAATTAGTCAAGGGTTATGAAGGATATAGTCATTAAAAGAACGATATTAAAAGATTGTGCATACAAGTGCTAGGTGAAAGCATAGTCAAGGGTTATAAATAGCATAACTGCTAAAAGAATATGACATTAAGAATCATGAATAGAAAGTATTAGTTTAGATACTTCAAAAATAATTAGCCTAAGAGCCCAAATATTAAGAAGAACTAGATTCTAGCTCAAGGCAAGGCCTGTTGGAGTCTAATTACTTGAGATAATCTCGCACTTATCTTATCAAGTATTTACACGTTACGCCTATAACATATTTTGATATATGAGGATAATTTCCTATTTGCTTCATGACTTAACTAAGAGCTAGTACAAGAAATTAGTCATAAGGGTTAAAACTAAGATGTCTTGAGATCCGTCGGATAACGGTGACTTTTGCCAATCCAATTTCAGGATTGGGTTATCAATCAAGGTAAGTGACCTATAGAACTTACATCATGAAAAGTGTTTGAACCCTTAACATATGCCCTAGCCAAAGGAAGGAAGTGTTAAGAAACATTTTTGCATAATATTGCTCTTAGATTCGAAGGGGGAGAGCAAATATACGATGGAAATGTTATATCATCTATTCTCGCATTGTTTGGAAAGAATGTAGTTGGTTTTGTTGGTTGATTGAACAAAATCCTAAATGCTTTTACATTCAACTGGTTGTTAGTTGTTATTTAGTAGATTATTCTAAGTGCTTGTGATTTAAGGTAAATGCATAGCAAGGGTCTGTGATGAGAAGCCGCCATGGAAATAAAGGAATATTTTCTTGGAAAATGATATTAGGGATGAATGCCTTTTTTGTGCTTGATTCTTAAAGGATTTAATTAAGGAAGGATCTTTTGCACAGGTGGATCACCTCCATGATCGCACTGCGGATTTAGATTTGTATTGCATTGACCTTTTGCAAGTGTACTATTATTTCACAAATTGACAAATAATGATAGTAAAAGATTATTATAAACTTGATCATAGCTAACCAAAGCGAGGTATGTTTGTATTTTCTCAATAAAATAAAATTCATTTGCTCTAAGAATTAGCAGAGTTCATACTTTGGTGGTCACATAATGGGCAATGTTGGAAAAGTTCTTCTCTTTCCAAATAATAGATGTAAGTTCTCTTCTGTAAGCATGGGTTGGTGTATAAACAAGCCTACATTTCCATCCATTATGAATACTCACTAGAATTTTTTCTTTATACATGGCTCTAGTAGCCTCATTAAACATTGGGTTTTAAAAAAAATCATTATTAAAGCGTACAAAATTTGTGAATTATTTGTTGTGGTGGCAAGAACGGATATTGATTGGTGAAAAAAAGTATAAATTCCATGTTCAATCAGTATGGTTGACGAGAGAGAGAGAGAGAGAGAGAGAGAGAGAGAGAGAGAGAGAGAGAGAGAGAGAGAGAGAGAGAGAGAGAGAGAGAGAGAGAGAGAGAGAGAGAGAGAGAGAGAGAGAGAGAGAGAGAGAGAGAGAGAGAGAGAGAGAGAGAGAGAGAGAGAGAGAGAGAGAGAGAGAGCATGATCTCGATCTCTCATTGTGCATGTCTTTGCTAACTTGACATCGTGTTGTTGTAATAGTAATATTCATAGGCTATACTTTGAGCTAATCATATGTGTGTACATGTGTGTATGAGCATATTAAGACTTCCAATATACACACATAAATACATGCACACATGCATATGTATATCTATTAATGAGAGAGAGGCATAGAGATATATATTTTTAGTGACAATAATTTTTTGAATAAGAGAGAGGGAGGGTTATGATTATGTAGAAGTTTTGATTCATGATTTTGCTATGTTTTTGCTATGTAGATTGATGCTCAAGAGAGAGATGCATTGTCAAATGTAATGCTAGAGGAAACTATTACAAATGTTATGGTTGACAATTCTAACATTATTAATGGGGATGTGATGATGGATCATATTGATGCTAATGTGCAAGAGATGGATGATGCTATCAGAGTTGAAGGTATGAAATAAATATATCCTTTGGATGAATACACCAATGCATAGATGGATGCTCCAACCATGCATAGACTCGAAGATATAGGATATTGCACTAATATTTTGGTTTACCCTTTGATCTTAGAGGATCTAATGAGTTCATGGGTATTAGTCATGGAAGGCTATATGAATGAGGGATGTCATGCACTATCTATGCCTTATGATCTAGGTGGAATCAGAGATTGGAATTGTTATGCATTCTAGAATATACCGATGACTTGGCTATTTGATCCTAGTGGTTGGTTGCTTATTCAAAAAAATAAGCCCATGATCATATTAGTGTTTGATCTAGGTGGCTACATAATGTGGCACATCAGAGGGATATGTAGGTTCAAAGAGGGTGGATGTCGTGATGTTGTGCATCCACTTATGAAAACCCTAGGAAAAAGGACATGAGTTTAATGTTTTGAGTAGTTGAACTTAGTAAAACTATCCATATATTTTGGTTTGGCTAGTGAGATTGATTGTATAGATGATCTAAGTTAGATGAATAAGGGCTCATGCATGAAGGGCCCAAATTTTTTGATCGTGAAACGGGTGGCATTGTACGACTAATGAGTACATGCTTTTAGCATTGTTTTTGAGTACCTTTATATCTTTGGAAGGATAGAAGGAATGGTTAATGATCAGTATATACAAGAAAGGTGGCTCATGGCTTTCTTGAGAACACCTCCATACATGATCTAGTGGATGTAAGTTGTGTGGCCATAAGCATGGTGAATGATAACATGGACAAGGATGGGAAAAAGCTCTCAATCTTCATTCAAATATGCTTGATTGGTGAATGATAGTTGACTTGGAGAAAAAGAAAGAGAAGGAGAAAAGTAAGTATTTAATATATATTATCATGCATTGTAGGAAAAAAAGGGATTTTCCTTGTATGCTTTTAGGAATGCAAAGAAGGGTGGGGGTGCAACATGCATTCTAGTAAAGGAGGATGTTCATGTAGGGGGATGGGGGAATACTATTATGCATAAGAGCAGCCAGTGTGTCTTCCCTCCTATTTTTCTTTTTGTGTATTCCCTAGACTACATTGGAACACACCTTTCTAAGGAGGCCAACGCTATATAAAGAAAGGAGAGGAGCATCAGTTCAATGGACTCTTGGATTTCTACAAGAAGAGTCTGAAGTTTAATGGCCTTCCTAAGTTTTACTAGGGTTTCAATAGTTCTTGTGTTGAAATAATTGTGTATACCATGACCAATACTTTGGACTATATGACTCTCTAAAGATAGATGTGCTTGTTGAAAATCTTCATATTTTTGAGTCTCGTATAACTCTGAATCTATTGATGGATATCGACCACCTACATGAAGAGGATGGTGTTCTCTTGTGTGGATCTATTGGGACCACCAATGTGTTGACAATTCAAGGGGTACAAGGCCTTCATGACAATTCAAGAGATGACTATAATAAGGTAAAACCATGAAGTGTAGTCTAATATCTAGTGTGAATTGAAGTACTGATGATGCAATGATTGATGCAATGCTTGATGTTGTTGATTTGGTTTTATGTACTTTGGATGGCCTTAATAGCCAGAAGGCTTAGAAATAATTTTCTATTTTTGTATATATATGAAAGACATTTTGAGATTTTGATGAGTTGGTCTCTCTCATGATTACCAAAGGGATCAATATGTGGGGTGAATTATCTAAGAGAAGTGGTAAACACGTTCAAGCATTTTACTCAAGTTTAGAAAGGGAATGTGGTAGATCCTTTTCGAGAGATTGTGGTATAGTAGTATTGGTGATAACCAAAAAAACAAGTTAAATGAGCAATTTGGTGAAATGAAGATTTCAAGAGGCCATAAAAACTTTAGAGACACGAGGATCTCTAGAGGAAGAGGTGGATGATAAAATAGAGGTTTTGGCAATTTTGGTATTGTTTGCCATTATTATGGTAAAACATGTCATTTTGTAGCCCATTGTTATACTAAGAAGGATGATAACTATAGGAGTGGTAAATTACAACAAGAAAACTATGCATTGTTCTTTCATGACAAAATGATGACCAACATGAGCATTTGTTTATTTTGTAGCATATGATGAATACAGTTCCAAGAAATGGGACACGTGATGATATATGATTTGTCAGTTTAGGTGACTTTAATCATATGAGGAGTCATGCTCAATGGTTTGGAAAGAAAAATGATTTACAAAATCTAGGTTATGTGTGGACGGTGACATCCAATTTTACAAATTTAAAACAATCATTGATCCTTGCATGATGGCCAAAAAAAGATTCTTTCAAATTTATTAAATGTGCCATCAATCACAAAGAATTTAGTGGTTAGACAAATGATAAAGGAAGACTTGCAAGTTTGATGTAATGTAAAAGGTTGTTTTGTAGAAGACATTAATGATAAGTGCAAGTTGATCACAAAAGGAACTAGAGTTCATCAATGTTCACTTTGGAATCTAGAATTCCTAGTATGAATGTTGCTATGTATACTAAAAGCAAAGAAGTGGTTGCATACATTAAAATATAACACAAATATATTGGACATACAAATGTGTCAAGGTTGAAATTAATGTAGTTTAAAGGGCTGATTGCAAGATTGCTTGTTTTTAGAGTTATAAAATTTCCTAAAGTGTATAAAGCATATCAGTTTGGTAAGCATGCAAGACAACCTTTTTCTCATGACAAAGATATAAGTAGAAATATACTTGATGTTGTAAATACACATATTTCATGGCCTACACAAAATATATCTCTTGGTGACAGCAAATACTTTATCATGTTTATTGATTATTGTTCAAGAAAGCTATGGATATATTTCATGAAGAAAAAAGAGTGATGTATTTGAGAACTCCAAAACATTCAAGGCTACTATTGAAATAGAAATATACTTGAAAGTTAAGTACTTGAGGTCAAATGGAAGAGAAGATTACCTCTCTAATGAGTTTACTGGCTTCTTGAGGTCTCACAGGATAAAGAGACCGTTTACTCACAAATATATCCCACAACAAAATGGGATTGTAGAAAGAAAAAATGAACAAATTGTAAAATTTGCACGAGCATTGATGGTTGAAAAGAATATGCCAAAACATTTTTGATATGAGGCTATTCATATTGATGTCTATATTATGAATAGCTTTCACAAGTATAATTCATGGGATAAGCCCTAAAGAATGCTTTATAAGCAAAATGACCAATGTGTCACACCTGAAAGTGTTTGGTTGTGTTGCATATGTTCATGTACCAAATGAGCTACATAAGAAAATTGATCAAAAGGCTAAAAAATGTATTTTAATTAGATACTCTTTAGAGCAGAAAGGGTATTGACATTATAACCTAGTCATCATAGGTGAGTTTAGAGTGAGGAGTGATACTTTTTTAATGAGATAAGCTGTTGATATGAATCTAGTGGTGATACATTAGATGATTATGATAATCATGATAGTTATATGCAAAAGAAGAAGCAAAAATCACAGTCTTAGTAGACCAGAAACATCATCTAGTACTACATCTACAATTAGCCCTTCGTTTGGGAGACTAAGGAGTAGCCCCACATCTTTAGGTGCATCTACACGTATTACAAGTAAAGACAAAGGGAATAAAAATGTGTCGGATGGTAATGATACATCTACCAGTCATTTGGGATCTGATCGGGATTCCAATATGGTTCAAAGAACTTGGATGATGAGCTTGGTATTCCTTCACTCAAGACACTAGGTGTACAAAGAGCACATGGTAAGGTAAAGGCTGTACCGAGTTATCCTATGGTACATAGGTCTAGCATGGTAAGATACCCTATTAAATGATTTAGTTTTGAAGGTTATGAAAATCACCATTATGCTTATATAATAAAGTTGGTTGAGAATGTTGAACCCACTTGCTTTAAGGATTCTATTGGTCATGCTTATTAGGATGTAGCAATGAATGAGATAGTTGCATTAGAAGCCAATAAGACTTGGAAATTGGTACCATTGCTTGAGGGAAAGAAAGTTATTTGCTATATGTAGATTTACAAAATCAAGCATAACATAGAAAGTTATGTTAGCAGGTGTAATGTTAGACTGATTGCAAAAGGTTATGCTCAAACATATATCATATATTATGAAGAGACATTCACTCCAGTTGCTAGCATGTCAACATGTGTGATTACCTTGATAGCACCCAAAGATTGGATTTTGTAGCAACTGGATGTCAAGAATGTATACTTGCATAGTGACTTGTAGGAAGAGATGTATATGGAGCAGCTGACATGTTGTGAAGATTTAGAGCATCCCATATGTGAGGGCTCTATAGCATCAGAGGGAGGTGACATGCAGAACAAGTTGAAGGCCCATCCAAGTATTATCATTATGATAAAAATGGGCATTTTGCACAAGGATTGCAAAGAGGTAGAGGCTTCAAGGAAGGCAGAGATGAAGATGAAGCAAGATCCTAACTCCTCTACTCAATCATCATCTTTCTTAGACACTCCGACTTAGATCCTAGAAAAGGCCAAGGCCAAGAAATAGACATGATCATCTTCTTTAGACCGCAGAAAGGACTTGGTGTCTCCTCTTTCTTTCCAATACCAATGATACAACCATCCCTTATGACTCTCCAATGCAAGAGAGGACGAGTAAGTGGGTGGTGAGATGGGGTAGGTATGCCTCATCTATACAGATATATAGGTACACAAGTTCTAGAAGGGAGCATCCTGAACACACCAATTGAAGTCTGAAAACTTTTGAAATCTTAGAGTTAAGATTGACATCTAAGTCCATGATAGGCTATTATTTGACACAGCGGTATTAGCTCCTAGTTTGAGCTCATATGAGGCGACACTTTGGCGAACTTGACCAAAGGAAAGGAATCTATGGTCACATATGTTTAGAAGCATTTTTTATGGGATAATCTTGTACTAGATGCTCAACATTGACACTTAGATTCTCTTTGAAACACATTAGTGGTGGATTCATCATCCACTACTTGGATATCCATGGTCCTATTTTGGTGGTCTTTGTTGTATAGACTATGATGAGTCATTATCATTATATCATTCTATTATATCAAATCACCCATGATCTAAGATAGGATGTTAGCAATTTGATTAGCTTGTGTGAGTTTAATTCATACTTGACATTTCTAGGTATTTTAGACATTTTATTGTGAGCATTATGATGTTTATTTGAGCATTTTATGTAGATCGATATGTTGGCATTTATGGTATATATTTTTCCTTTATATTCAAGCTCCTTCTCAGCCAATCATTATCACACACAAGTTCTATTGGAGCGAGGAATTTTTCATCTTAGATATAAATCAAATTCCATGGCTAAAATATTCCAACATCATGCTTTAATTTGATTTATATAAAAAGAGCCATTAGATTACACTCTTTGAATTTTAAATTTATAGAAAAGATATAACTATTGCCCCTAAAATTCACAAAAGGGGTATATAAAATGATACAAAATTCAAAAAGAATAAAATTAAACTATCCTATAAGGTGATCCCCCCAAGGCAATCTCTATATAATTTCCTAGTTGAAAATTTGGCATATAATTTTCTACTTAAAAATTCACATAAGTTAGAGAAATTAGGGATTCCCTAGTTTTTGTAACTAGGAAATGTTTCATCTTCCCTATGAATTACTTTCCCTACCTATGTGTATCCTTTAGCAGAGAATTGACAGGGAATTTCTTGTTTTTTTTCCCCTATGTAGGAAATGATTAAAAATTCTTTGTGATAGTCATTCAATTGGTGAAAATAATTAGGATTGGCATGTTATCATGTAATCATGTAATCATCCTTCTGTTGGCACTCCAAAATCTCTTCAAAGCCCTCTTCACTTTCCTCCCATGATTGTCGCCATAATAGATCATTCTTCATGCAAGCATGATTACACAATTGACAACTAATAGTTCCACCCCTTTCTATACTAATTGCTTCAACATGTTATATGGCCCTTATTATGTTGTAGTCCCAAAGCACAACTTCTTCCATGGAGACCCAGAACAATGCATCGTGATTGTGATATCCCTACAGTCTTCTAATCGGCCTTGTGCTAGTTGGTACATTACTATTGCCTTAGCGTCGTGTCAAACGTTAGTGGTGACTTAGCCTTGTGTCAAATGCTCATGTCATGTTTCAACTATCTCTTTTTGCATTATTGTAGCTTTCTCTTCCTCATCAACGTGAGGTGGGGTGAAATTCCATCACTGGCATGAGCAGACGTCATCTTCCATCTTCTAATTCCATTCTAGGTTCTGGTGCCTCTAGAATGGCACTCGATTTCTTCCACTTTAAACAATATTGAGTCACTCTCAAGTGATTATGTCCAAGATAAGTATCATGACCTGCATCCAATTTCCAAATGCTTTCTTTATGAGCAACAGTGAGTCCAAAAGCTAGCATTGGTCCCTCTCAACCTTCTGACTTTCTTCAATCCTCCATGGCTCCAATCCAGCATGGTATATTAGGCACCCTCCTATTTGCATGGCTCTTCCACAATCATGTCAAACATCATGTTGCAGTCCATGTTGCACCATTACATTATCATGAATTTCTTGAATATGCTATCAATAAGCTTTGATTATGCTTGCTAAATTAGAGTTGATAAAAGAAAAAGAACTTCAAGAATCCAATAATACTTCTAAAGTCAAACCATTACTTTTCACACTAATTGTGCTTACAATTCACTTTTGAGAACTTCATGTTGAGGCTTGAATGGTTTGCTTCTTGCATCCATTCACCTAGGAGTTGTTTGATAATGAAAGATGTTCAAGTTGAACATCTTGTATGTACTTTCTTTATTACATATCATGGTCTTTGTGGCTTCCAACAATTCTTGGATATGTGACCACACACATTACAATTGAAACACTTTGGCTATCCTTGGGTATCTTTAGTAAGTAATCGTCTTTGAACATTTTGGAAATTAATGACTATCAAGGTTGGCTCTATCTTTTTTTCTTCTTGTTGAAAATATCTTATTTGTCATTGAGAAGGTTTCCTTCAATTCCTTTAGCAATCTAAATATCATATGCAAAAGTCTCAAGGCCTTGAACTTAGCCTTGTACGAAGATCGTGTCTTAGTCTAGGCCATTAAAACAATAACTTCATGTGCTCTATCATTTTTATATCAAATCTCATCACAATTTTCTTCAAATGCACAATAAATTGAGAAATTGTTTCATGCTCCTTTTGTTCACACTCATTAAATCTTTTGGATATCACTTTTTGCTACATTGTCATGAGCAAAATTTGGTACTGTAGCTATCTTGAAAGAATTCCAATTATGTTTTAACTCATCAAGTTGTTGAATATACCATGTGGATACAATTCCTTCCAAAACCATTTGTCCCTCATTGAACGTTTCTCCTTGCCACCATTGATGATCATCTGCAACATTTTTTAAGGGATCTAACCAAGATAATATGTCTACATCTTGTAGAATAGAAAAAGATTTTGGGTGAACCTTCTTATATTGGGTTGAAGAAGAAGAAGAAGAAGAAGAAGAAGAAGAAGAAGAAATCTAGGCTAGAAGGTTGAACAATAGACGATTCATAAGAAATCATAATTTCATCTATTGGATTACCAAATGTGATGAGTGATGCTTCCTCTCTCCACCAATAACTATGTATAAAATTCCTATCCAACAAGATCTACAACACACATTATATTGGCTAGAAAGGGAAAAGATCAATTACTAGAAACATAAAGATAAATCAAATAGAGCTTCAACTATCATGTTTTCCTTCCTTCATTCTCTAGACAATCTATGATTAAATGCATGAGTTAGTTACTAACAACAAAGAAATGGTTAGTTTGTTGGGGTGCTTAGTTTGTTGAATCACTAAACCAACCCTCATAACAGACTTTTAAACTTTCCTATGGTATGCTAAAGTTAGGGCCTGCCACAAAGCCCTTTCCATGAATTTTAATAAAAAGAGATAAATAAGGCTCCTTTTGATATTTCAACATATGAAGGACTACATAAAGTGTGGACTCTCTTTTGTAATTCTCACAAATCATAATTATAAGCACCTTGTAACTTTATATATATAGGCCTTGGCTAAAATTGTCTCATCTAAAAGTGCAAGTCTACTAAACCATTTACATCTCTGAGACACACATGTCCCTTGCAAGTAATGTGGTAACCGAGCTATTGCAAAAGATGGTCATGCATAATGTTGTCTACATCATGAGTTAAATGGGGGGGGGGGGGGGGGGTAATCCAAACACGTGATATGTATAGAGGGGATTGTAGATGGGCCATAGATATTAGGAACAATTATGTTCTATTCTATACTTTTCATGCACGAATCAAGGGAGAATCTCTCTATAACAAGTGTAGATAGGAACTCACTTTTCACCTACTCCATTTAACTAGGAAAAACTACTTAAGTGTGATTGGAGATACTAAAAGCACCTTCCAAAACCACTAGTTGTAATGCCTTTATAAAGGTACCTCATCTTCATAAATAGAGTGCTCAATACTATTTTGTAATTGGACTCTTGCTACTCTTGTGTTGTCACTTATCTCCATCCCTCTTTCAATATTTTAAGACATAACTCATTCATATAAAATAGTAGCATAATGGGAAAAGGGTACCAATACCACACTTACAACCATTAACTTTGCCTAATCACCCACCCAACCAATCAAGATGCAAGAATGGCATTACGCTTGAATATGAGTAGCAAGGGATGAGATATCACGAGATTCAATGTCTAAAACGGCTCAGACCAGGCAAGACAAAGGAACACAATCAATCTTTCTTATATTTAAGGGTATCATTTTCATCATTCTTCAAGGGTTCTTGTGTAGGACACAAGCATATGATATATATCCTTACTAGAATGATAAGATAACTCCTGGTATACAATAGGTGCATCTTAAATAGGGGAGACATCCTTAGGGATTAGAAAGCTCCAAAAGATAATACACAGATCACAAGAAATATGGTGAGCTTCATCAGAACTTCTTACAATAGCTAATCACAATTATCCATGACCCCATAGGCCAATTGTCTTACCTCCATAAGTAAGAGTTTTGACCTCACCAAAAGCCATTCACATTTATATCATTGAACTAAACACAAAAGTTGATTATAAAACTAAATAATAAGCACACAAGCCAACAAAATGACTTCTATTGAGTTGAGATAGAAAACTTGAAATTGAGCTCCACAAGACCACCCAAAGAAACATGAAATAATAAAAATTTCTTTTAGGCCAAGAGCCCACAAGCCCTCACAAAAGCCCTAGCAAGACTTTAAAGATACCAAAAAAGCGGTAACCCCTACAGGGCCATACATAAGATAAGTAGTGTTGAGATGGCAAGTGTTTACCGTAGCACAGAGGATTGGAAAATGGAGCAGAGGAGCAGAAAAAATGGAAGAAGGAGATAACGAAAAGGGCACAGGACAAAAAGGCACCCTGGATGGAGGTTAGACCCTGAAAATCCGAATGACGACCTCTCCACAAGGCCTTAGTGTCACTTCGAGAAAAGAAAAGAGTAAAAATGTGCCATTAAATGTGAAGGTGCTCTCGAATCCTTGTACAAGAGTGCTGGGCTCACTCCTATGCAAATTGTATGCATTAGTTGGGAATGTGATAAGTTAGAACGGTGGGAAATAGGAAAAGAGGGCCTAGGCTAATGGCCAGCCATGTAAAAAGTGGGGATGACCGCCCAAAAAGTAGGGCATGTATATAAAGTTCAAAAGTGAATGAGAAGCTCATTCTTGTGTGTGGCCAAAGCTTCTTCTTGTTCTTCTCTTGTTTATTTCCTTCTTTCTTGTGCTTGAGTGAGGGATTTAGGGAGTGTGAGGGAGTGAGTGTGTGAGAGTGAGGGATCGTGGAGATGAAGCTCCCCATCTTCTCTCTTCATCTTCTCTTCTCTTCTCTTCTCTTCTCTTGCGCAGCTATGGAGGATGGAGCTTGATGAAGGGGGCTTGAGGTTTCTTGAGCTTGCCACAAGGATCGTGGAGCTACCCAAGTGCAAGAGAGAGGAGGGAACTCAATCGAGCATCAAGGTAAGCTCACTACACCCGTAAGGTAGGCATTGCACATTGGCTATGTGAGAGGTAACCATGGCCGCTCCGCTTGAAACACTTGATCAATAAGCAGTTCGTAGGTCTCGAGGTAGAGCTCCGTAGCTCCCCTCCATTTTGGTTCCATTTCCGGGACCAAGGGAATCGAGCCTTGAGCGCCACATGCATCAAATCGAGCATAGAAGTAGGGTTTGCAGCCCAAAGCGATGCTTGAGATAGTTAGGAGATTTAGGAGGTTTTGATCTTGGAGCAAGTAAGTATTTTTATTTGTTTTTGAGTATTAGAGTAGGACTATCCATCCCCATCTCTGGTTTTGATTTTTGTTGCATTAGGTTAAGATTAGAATAGGAAAACAAAGGAAAATATAAGGGTTCTACTGCTGTTGGAAACAAGAAAATAGGGGCACAGATTCAGATTTCTGGCTAGAAGAGAGTGAGGGATTAACTTTTGAGGTTGCAGCAGACTGGGATGGGGCAATAAAAGGTCCAAGGAACTAGGAAAGACCACATTTGACATTCTGCCTTGTGGGAAGAGAGTGAGCTAGAGAGCGAGGGAGAGAGAGAGAGAGAGAGAGAGCTACAGGGAGATCATTGAAGCACTGATCAATTCGAGCACCACATTGTTTCGAGGTGGGCCTGGCAGTTCCTTGCATTGTTTTGCACCTATGTGGAAGGCACGAGATGATTCTAGGGAGTAGGCGTTGACCTTGAAGCCTCGCACGCAACCCGCGGACTGTCGTCTATGCCGTCCGACCAACATGTCACCCCCAGAATAGGACCACCCGATTTCTAGAGTCGGACCGCCGTCTGACTCCGAAAATCGGACCACTTTTCTGATCCGACTCCCAGAATTGGATCACTTCGAAAATCGGACCACTTCGAAAATCAGACCACCCCCGTTTGACTACTATAATCGGACCTAGTGCCAAAATCGGACCACGTGTCCTAGTCCCGGATTTGGACCACTCGACCCATCGCAGTAGTTGGACCTCCCCTATCCGACTAGGAAAATCAGACCAAAGTAAAATTTGACCACCCTGTCCAAGTCTCAAATCGGACCACTATTCCTAGCGTGAAACTCGAACCAGCCCTGTTCGATTCCCAGAGGACCAACCCATCCAACTCCCAGAATTGGACCACTTCACCAGAACTTTAAATAGAGGGTTTTTAAACCTGCCCTACAGTCGTGGCCACCCTGTTCACATCTCTGACAGGATTCACCCCGAACAGCTAGACACTGAGCAGACCAAATTCAGAATTTGACTTGACTTTTAATGACCAACTAGTGCACAGATCGGATGCTGTATGCTTGCGTAGTGAGCATCGGAAGGTCCCCAAGAATAAAAGAACTCTACTTTTTGCACAAAAATCAAGGTAGAAAGCATGCATGACATGAACAAGAGACCAATTGGGTGCAATCTTCCCCCATGCCTTGTGTGAGCGCTCCACAAAGCATGTATTTTATGTATTAATCATCTTCAAGCTCAAATAATAGCCCAAATTACAAAATAGCATGCTTTTGGCTTTTGAGTTTGCTTTAGTGCCAAATAGAAATAAAGCTAATGGACGGGTGCCCAAAGAGTCAGGCATACCCAATACAATGTCCAAATACAAATATCATAATCGTGCGCCCATGGACATACAAAATAATAAATAAATATCCAACGCCTTAATAAATAGGTGCGACAAAATATAGGTGCCATGCCTAAGGTATGTGCCCATTAAAATATAAGTGATAACTCGAATACATGCTATCCTCCAATGCTTTCCTCCGCCACTACTGCTATCTCTGCACATCAACTGAAGCATTCAAAATCGTTAGTAAAATAATACCTTAATTTATCACGAGTGCGCACTCTAAACTCATAAACGTTTATTAATTTAATATGTATTTTACGAAATCACCCGCTATGGAATCACCCATGTACACACTAAATTAACGAAATGCCCGAAAAGGATAGGCGTTCCCATTGACTTTTCGCACAAAGAATCCACTTTGTGTATGAGCCTTGGTCAACAAAGTTTATGGGTTCCACCGTAAAACCTCACGGAATCCACCGTGAAATATGCCTCATGGCATCATACCCTCGGGGTGGGATAGCAATTGTCCTCAATTATTATTAGCTCAACGTGGTGCTAACAGAGTGGGGAAAGCATTTAAGTCTCTAGCATACATCCATTGGGTCTCTTCAACAGGATGGTTTTTAAACTTGGCCAAATATCTAGAATATCTACGGCCAGTTCTAGTGGTCATAAAGTCAGTATCTATGATAGCTTCAGGCTCAAGGATTTCAGTCTCTTCATCTAACAAAGGTGGATTTTCATAAACAGGGTGTACAGGTAATTGGCCTCTAAAGGCTCGTAATAAACTAATGTGAAAGGTGTTGTGAATTTTCCAATGTGGTGGTAGTTCTAACTTAAATTCATTGTCATTGATTTTGTGAATGATTTTAAATGGTCCATAGAATCTAGGTGCTAATTTCACAATTGGGTGTTTATCTACACTTTGTAATCTATTTTGGGAGCTCTTCAAGCTCTACCCCGAGACCTACAGACCACTTATTGCTCAAGTATTTCGAACCGAGTAGCCATGGCTACCTCTCACATAGCCGACGCGCAATGCCTACCTTACAGGTGTAGTGAGCTTACCTTGATGCTCGATCGAGTACCCTCCTCTCTCTTGCACACCGGCAGCTCCACGATCCTTGAGGCAAGCTCAAGCAACCTCAATCCCTCTCCCATGAGCTTCATCCTCCATAGCCATGCACGAGACAAGAGAAGAGAAGAGAGGAGGAGAAGATGAAGAGAAAAGATGGAGAGCTCCTTCTCCAAGATCCCTCACCCTCACACAATCACTCCCTCACTCCCTCTCACACTCTCTCAATCCCTTTCTCAAGCATAAGCAGGAAGGCAAGAAATAAGAGGAGAAGAAGAAGAAGCTTTTTGCCACACACGAGAATCAGCTTCTCATTCACTTTTTAACTTTATATACATGCCCTAATTTCCATGGGCGGTCATCCCCCTTTTTTTACATGGCCGACCATTAGCCTAGGCCCCTTTTCTCATTGTCGGTCTATCCTCCTAGCTTCCTTTCCACCGCTTGTCTACATTTACAAATTGCACCGGCGCTCTTTTACAAGATTTCAGGGTGCGCCTTTTCTATTTTAAAATGCATCTTTCCCCTTCGGCATTTGCCTTGGACTTTTAAGGTTGCCCTTGCACTTTTGGTCTTTTTTCCTCTTCTTTCTTTAGTTGGGCTACCTTTTTTCTGCCTTTGCCTTGTGTCTTTTCTGCTTTCTTTTGCTTTCTTCATGTTGGGGTTAACATTACCCCCCTCCTAGAGGAGTGCCAGTCCCATGGCACTGTGGTGGGAAGTAGTGGGATAGATGATGCTATTGCTAGGTGTAACTGGTGGGTAGAGGACATTGAGGCTTGTGAATGAGAGGTGATGGGGTTTGATGACAATGACCAGGAGAGATTCCAGCGTGCTTTAGTCTTCCTGACAATTCTCGGCATCTTTCTCATTGTTCTGGCACCCCTGTGGAGCCGGTCGTCGTTTGAGTATCCGAAACGCTTGAAACAAGAAGTAGTCCCTTAGGAGGATGGTATTGGAGGGATTTATTCTGGAGAAACCCCCCGAACGTTGTTTGCCTTGAGAAGCCATGGCCTAGACTGAAAACCCTTGTCTGGGAGTAGAGGACCTTCAGTTTTGAGTTGAAAGTCTTTAGGCTTGTGATGCTAATAAGCGATCCGTAGATCTTGAGGTAGTGGACATGGATCATCGGACGGTGAGGTTCCAAGATCTATGCCAATGGCAACCCATCAATAGGCGGACAGTTGTCAACATGAAATCTGTTGAGCCATTGAAGCCTTCGCAGCAAAGCTCCTAAAGTTGCAGTAATGGGGTCATGTCCGACTTTTGGAAAAATTCATTGTCATTGGAGGATGTAGTAGATGATCGCCTTCAGCCAAGCAGCCCGTTCTTGAAACATGAACATAACCTGCAAGAAAAGTGGTGTATTTCCTAGGGGGTGTGTGTCAAGATTGTGGGAGAGAAGGAAGGAGTCTCACTTGTAGCTTTCTTGCTTGCACAATGGGGGAATACACACAAGGGTGGAGGCTGAAAATAGTTTTCCTCTTCTTAGTTGTGGAAGCCAAAAGAACTCACATACAAAAGAAATAGAAGAACCCTATATATGGGTCTTAAACCAAACTCAACTAACTAAGGTGGCATACTAACTGAGCCACGAACTAGAGTAGATAAGGATAGTTGTCATGTAGCTATTATTCATGGGCAGTGTACCAACCGCGTCTGCAACTGACAAGTCAGTGACATAAATACACAACGGTCACCCTGGCGTATCATGAGTGGAGCTCGATATCTCAACACTCCCCCTCGAGCTCAATCCCAATTCCTGCACACCAAGGAGGTCTCTGAACTTGTGCAGCTTCTCTGCGCCCAATGCCTTCGTGAATATATCAACTACCTGATCCTCTATGCTGACATAAACTAGATCAATAAGACCTAGTAAAACCCTCTCTCGCATATAGTGATAATGCACCTCAATGTGCTTTGTTCTAGCATGATAGACTGGGTTATTTGCCAAGTGTATACTACTCATATTGTCACAATAAATGACAACTGGTCCATTTGTAGACTAATGCATATCATAAAGTAGCTTATGCAACCAAGCTACCTCACATGCAGCCATTGCTGCACCCCTGTACTCAGTCTCTGTGCTCGACAAGGCAACTGTAGGCTGTTTCTTGCTTCTCCAAGTGACTGCAGCACTCCCAAAAGAGATTACATATCCACTGGTAGATCGTCTATCAGAAATACTACCAGCCCAATCAGCATTAGTGTATCCATGCAACTGTATCTGAACCCCAGTCTCATAAAATAGTCCATACTGCAATGTGGACTTCACATACCTGAGTATGTGTCTAGCCGCATCCAAATGCGGTTTCCTTGGAGCCTGCATAAACTGACTTACCAGTCCAACAACATAGCTCAAATCTGGCCTGGTAATAGTAATATAAATCAAGCTTCCTACTATGCGTCTGTACATAGTAGGGTCTTCTAGAAGCTCACCTGTATCTGTGCTCAGCTTCACATTCTGCTCCAAAGGAACTAAAATAGGCTTACAGCCTGTCATCCCATATTTGGACAGCATGTCCAATCCATACTGCCTCTGCAAGAGCTGTATCCCACTTGGTGATCTAATCACCTCAATGCCCAAGGAATAATGCAGCCCTCCCAAATCCTTCATCTCAAACTTCTGCTTCAATAGCATTTTCACATGAAGGATATCTTCATCACTGTCACCTGTCATAATCAAGTCATCAACATAAATGACAAGTAGCATAATACCTTTCTCTGTTTTTCTCACATAAAGTGAGAAATCTGCCTTGGAAATCTGAAAGCCAATAGTGACAAGATACTGTCCTATCTTGTCAGACCATGCTCTATGTACTTGCTTCAAGCCATACAAGGCTTTCTTCAACCTGCAAACAAACTCAGGATGAACAGCATGCACATAACCTGGTGGCTGCTCCATATAGACCTCTTCTTGCAAATCACCATGCAAGAAGGCATTCTTTACATCCATCTGATGTAAAGACCATCCCTTTGATGCAGCCATAGCAATGACTGCTCTTACGGTTTCCATCCTTGCAACCAGACTGAATGTTTCTTCATAGTCAATGCCATATGTTTGTGCATACCCCTTGACTACTAATCTTGCCTTGTATCTATTCACAGAACCATCTGCATTGTGCTTCACCTTATAAACCCACTTACAGCCGATTGCATTTTTACCTTTAGGCAAAGGTACAAATTCCCATGTAGCATTTGCTTCCAAGGCATCCATCTCTTCATCCATGGCTTTCTCCCATTTTTCTTTTCCCATGGCTTGCTCAAAAGAAGTGGGTTCTGGTTCCTGTATCACTTTGACCATATATGCATAGTGAATGGCTGTAAATCCATCATATTTTAGCCTATCCACAGGATACCTAGCTCTCGTAGACCTGCGCAAAGTAGGTTCACTCCCGGGTGCTCTCAAAACATCCCTGGTCTTCCTTACTCTAGGTGTAACAATAGAAGGAATACCCAACTCATCATCAATGCTCTGTTCTGAGCCACTGGATTCACCATCCACATAAGAGTGACCTGCATTCACATCAAACATGGGCTGATCAACCTTCTCTTTTCCTTTTTGTGATACCTGCATACCACTATCTGCATTACTTTGAGAAGATTCTCCTGATCTCAATCTGCCTGTCCATGGCAAAGAATGTGAACCACTACTAAAGGACGCTCCAGGTCCACTAATATTTTGTGACTGTTGCTGTGAATTCTGTGCATCATTACCATTTTATGCATCTACATCATCAATCACATTTACTGGTTTATACAGCTACTCATCTCATCAAAAACAACATCTCTGCTCACTGTAAACTTACGAGTAGAAGGGTTATAGCATCTATACCCTTTTTGCTACAGAGAGTAACCAATAAAGATGTATTTCTCAGCTTTTGGATCCAACTTGGATCTCAACTCATTTGGCACATGTACATAGGCAATGCAACCAAAAATTTTCAAATGAGAAATATCTAGTTTCCTACCAGTATACCTCTCCTCTGGAGTCATTCCATGTATTGTTGCAGTGGGAGTCCTGTTCATTATGTAGACTGCTGTAGCAACTGCTTCAGCCCAATAAATATCTGGCAAGTCTTTTTCATTGAGCATGGCACGAGATACCTCTCCAATATGCCTGTTTTTCCTTTCTGCAATTTCATTTTGTTGTGGGGTATGACTGCATGAATATTGCTGCTTTATGCCATGCTCCTGCAGGAACCTTGCAAACTCATTTGAGAGGTACTCTCCCCCTCCATCTGACCTTAGGCATTTTATCTGCAGGCATGTTTCTTTTTCAACCATAGCTTTAAGGGTTTTGAAATGCCCAAAAACTTCACTTTTCTTTTTAATAAAATACACCCAAACTTTTCTGCTATAGTCATCAATAAAAGTGACAAAATAATGACAGCCTCCAAGAGATGCAGCTTTAGTAGTCCACACATCATAGTGGATTAATTCCAATAGCTTCTCACTCTCTTGAACATGTCTAGGAAATGGTTTCCTTGCCTATTTTCCAAATTGACAGGCTTCACATACCTTATGCATTTCTGCAACATTGAATTTAGGCAAACCTGCAACAATATTTTGGGCCTGCATTGATTTAAGTCACTGTACATTAACATGACCAATGCGTTTATACCAGATATCAATATCTGCAACTACACCGGTCCCATGTGCAAACATTGCTGCACTCAATTCAGACATGTCTGCATCCAATGTAAACATTCTACCCTTCTTCTTTCCTTTTGCTATCAAGCGACCTTTATTTTTCATATCCTCAACAAAGCATCCATGAGGATTAAATCTGACCTGCAAGCCCTGCTCAACCATTTGACCAACAGAAACCAGATTCTTGGTGATATTCGGGACATGAAATACATCGGACAGGTATTTCTTTTTCCCATCCTGCATAGACAAAGGAATTTTTCCAATTTGCACAATAGGATGTGCAGTATCATCACCAGTCTCCACAAATCCTGGTTTTTCCATTTTTCTTGCATCCTCCATCCATTTTGCATGACCTGTCATGTGGTTTGATGCACCTGAGTCAACATACCATACATCATTGCTTTCTTCTGCACTTGTCACAGAATTGTTCATGTGCTTCTGCTTTTTATAGCAGTCTTTAGCCATATGACCCATTTTACCACAGTAGTAGCATTCAACATTACTGTTTGCATTTTGGCCTCTTTGCCATCCACCACGACCTCTTTGGCTCCCCCTGCCTCTAGAGTTACCATGTCCTTCTCCATAGGACTCATTTTCTTGAGTTTGTTGCATATTCTGATTTCTACCATGGCCTCCATATCAGCCTCCTCTACCTCTGCCTCTACCTCTTCCAGCATTTGAGTAGAAGACAACTTCTTTTGAAGTTCCTCTTGAAAAAGATGCACCACCATTTCTCTGCTCCTCAGAAATTAGAAGAGCAATCAACTCCTCAAAATCAGGAAATCTTTCACGGACGGAAATGGATGTTCGGAACTGTGCATAATCCTTTCCTAGACCATTCAAGGTCACAGAAACTAAATCATCATCTTCCACTGGCGACCCAATGGAAGCAAGTGCATCTGCAATCTTCTTCACCTTCATGTGGTAGTCATTGATGCTCATATTTTCTCTTTGCACATTATGCAACTCTTGCTTGAGCTGCATTTTTCTGGCTTGCGTATTTGTGCTATATATTTTTGACAAAGTATCCCATGCCTCCTTTGGCGTACTTGCATCTTGAATATGCACAATCATAGAGTCTGAAATGCTGATAGACAGCCAGTACATAACTTTCCTGGCTTTCTCATGCCATGCTTTAAATGCCTGCATTTACTGTTGATTGGGAACATCAGGAAGAACTGGTTCTTCTTCATTTCCTGCAACAAATTCCCAATATCCTTTTCCCATAAGGAAATTCGTCATTCTAAACTTCCATGCTTGGAAGTTGTTCTTGTCAAGCTTTTCAGTGACAATCTGTGAGAGAGAATCAGACGCCATTACAGAACACTGCAAAAAATTCTGTCATTGCAAAGAACACAGCTTCAGCCTCACAAAGGCAAATCTGCAAAACTGACGAAAGTGGTATTTGACCACACAATCACTTCCTAGTGATGATTTTGAATCAACAGGCAACAGGGATGATTCTGTAACTCCCAATGTCTCTGCGCACAAGCATATGATGCAATTTCTACAGTAACTTTTCACCGACCTGTAGAACAGTGGTTGCACAGCATAAAACTGGGCCTTTTCTTGAGTGCGTGCAGAAAACTTCCGCCTCCAAAACAGGCCCCGAAATGGCCTCAAATAAAAAAAACAAGGTCTCTAAGGGCTAAAGCCCTTTCCCGCAGCATATACTGCCCTCTTGCTTCACCGCGAAGGGCATCTCAACCTGAGACAATGCACTCCTGCACTTTCCGGCTGTGCTACCTGTAGAGATCTACTCCCAAAACAGAAAATGAAAGCAACACTGCTCCTCTTATAGAACACCGCAAGCTTGGCTTGCTTTCTTGAGCTCCTTACCACGAACAAGGCTCTGATACCATGTCAAGATTGTGGGAGAGAAGGAAGGAGTCTCACTTGTAGCTTTCTTGCTTGCACAATGGGGGAATACACACAAGGGTGGAGGCTGAAAACAGTTTTCCTCTTCTTAGTTGTGGAAGCCAAAAGAACTCACATACAAAAGAAATAGAAGAACCCTATATATGGGTCTTAAACCAAACTCAACTAACTAATGTGGCATACTAACTGAGCCACGAACTAGAGTAGATAAGGATAGCTGTCATGTAGCTATTATTCATGGGCGGTGTACCAACCGCGTTTGCAACTGACAAGTCGGTGACATAAATACACAACGGTCACCTTGGCGTATCACAAGTGGTGGTTTACCCGGATGTGGTTTTTGGTGTTTCGGTACCCATAGAAACATGGACTCTTTGGCCTTGTGAGCGCTCCTGGTGGGCATGGATCTGGGGTTGAGAACTCAGCATGAGGCCATAGTTTCCATCTGTTTAGACTCGGGCTGAAGCGTGGTCGTAGGGGTTTCTATCGGCAGCTTCGTAAAAGTATGGGAGTTAGGGCAGCCCTTGTTGAAAGTCGTCACTATGCGCACATTGCCGATAGCAAGATGTATGTGATTCAGGTTGTAATCCACATTACAGTTGGTTTGTTTCTTGAAAGTGCGACCTAATAGTGATACATTACCAGTGTCCTTAGGGTCAGGCAACACATGGAAGAAGGCCGGTAAACTTTCAGACTTGATGGAAATGACCACCTTGCATTTCCCTAGGAGTGGGTAAGCGGTACCCCCAAACGGGGTGAGTTGAGCGTTAGTGGGCTGTAGTTGCAGTTGACCAATGCATGTCCAATGGTCATGTGTTAGGATGTTGTAGCCAGCACCTTCATCAATCAAGGCGTCGAAACAATACACTGCTCCTGCTGCAACTGTGATCCGCAGGTACGCCGGTGCCACTACTATGATTGATCAACCTCAGGTGTTAGGATTTCAGTAAGAAATGAGCAATGGTGACACCTTCATCCGATCACCTTCATCAATGATTGATCAACCTCTATGTTGTAGCCAGCACCTTCATCAATCAAGGCTGTCATAGAGGTTGATCAGGTTGCGAGGAGGATGAATTCCGTCAATAGGACTGAAATGCTGATTGCAAAGAGATGTCAGACATCAGATGTTGTGGAAAATCACTACGTCTGAAGCAAGGAGATGAACAGAGGAACATGAACCAAAATGAATGCCCTTATTTCGAGATTAAGTGGATGATGATGCTGTGTCTTGACGGGAAGAGGGCCAGCAAAGATGTGAACCTGCAATTATGAAACCAAGTTTATGAGCAGAAAATGATTAGAAGGCATGAAGTTGGGAGTATAGATCTCCTTACTCGCAGCGGACTGCTGTCCTCCAACTAGTAGGCCATATTTAGACACAGAATGACAAAAAGGGAAGAAAAAGCTAAGAAAAGAGGAAGTCAAAAACGGGAAGATTGGAAACTAAAGATAGAGGAAAGATTTTCGAAAAGCTGGATTGGAGGCGAACGGGGGGGAAAAAAAGAATTCGAATGGACGGAGAGTGGGAGAGAGGCCCAACACGTACTGAGATGGACCCTTACAATCCTTCTCTTCCACGGTCGCTGCTATTTTTTTTCCCAACCTGCAAGATTTCAGCTCTCTCCAATCCCATCTTTTTCAAAAAAAAACCCTGTGTGTGCCCCTTCTTCAGGGGCGCACGCTGTCGTGCTTTTGGGTGGTCGAGGCTTCGGTCGAATTTGGAGAATTTAGTGCAGTTTTACTTCTTTCGGTTGTTTTTCTTCTGGGTCCTGATCACACACAGCAAAATTTCTGATTTTATAAAAGCAGATTACAGAGGCTTGGCGATTTATCTCTTGTCTGATCAATGCTAGGGGCTCTCAGTCTGTCGGAGTCTAGGAGAGTAATAAAAGGCTCTGTCTGCGAGAGAAGAACGAGCTTCAGATGGGAGAAAAGAGAGCGTTGCCTTCAGCAACATCGACAAGGCTTGAAGGTCGAGTGTAGTATCATCGAATGTAACAGATGCCGAAGTTGCAAAAAGAGAGTCTAAAATCCATATCCGCCAAGAGCTTCAGATCTTTGAATTCCAGGCTTTAGGATGTCGAATGTGGTCCTCGAGTTTGTAGATATGGCACCCTGGCTTGGTAGCACCGAATGCCATCCGGAATATCGTTGCACATGCAGAGCAGTTGCAAAACATCCTTTGTTCAAAACCATCATCTGTTCATAAGGCCGCAGGGCAATCTACCATCTCATCAACTAGGGAAGCCATATTCGAGCAGGAGCAAAAAAGCAATCTCAAATTGGTGCTAAGTCTCCCACACTCGAACTACTACACCAAGATTTATGCTAGACATCAATCACGCGAAGGATGCCATGAAGTTCTGAATAAGAGAGGGTGGCAGACTGTGATCCTGTCCTAAGGGAAAAGCAAGAATCTATATACTAGTCATTGATAGGAAGAGATCGTCATCATGAAATGCCATGTGTAGTAGTGTGCAAAGTGAAGAAGGTCTTCGAGTTCTGGAACTGACTGGCAGAACAACCCTCCCGCGGGATTCAGGCTTAACCCGACAGATGACTTGCAGAGATGGACCATAGAATTCTCAGGGGGCTCCTGATACATTCTATGAAGGCGAGCAGTTCCAGTTGCTTATTGAGTTCCTTGAGAAGTATCCATTGGATTGTCCTCAAGTCGTCTTCACAGCATCTTGTCTATGTTATCAAGTGCCACAGAAAAGGAAAGGCGTGCAGATAATGATAGGTTGCATTGCAGTTTCTGGATGTCATATAAAGCTGCGCTCTTTCCACTCAACTCTCCATTCCTTTTATTGTATAAGTTGCTCAACATCTTTTGGTTCTGTACATCTGTTAATAAGAACTGTGAGGCTTTTTACTGTAGCTTGTCACATCAGGTCTTGAGCAACTCAAAGCAGACTTGAATCAAATGAATGTATAATGGGGTGTATGTTTGTGAGAGAACGCTTAACTTCTGAACAAAGCTTAATAGATTGACTCTATGTAGGAGTTTGAGGTACAGGCAATTGAAATACATGTTTCAGGTATTATGATTGTGTATAGGAAGCTTACATGGAGATTGTGGGAAAGATCAATATCTGATATAGCAACTATTGGCTTTCAAAGACACTGAATATTGTATTAGTGCCAAGGATTCTAGGTGTTGGCCATTGAGTAGTCGAGGAGGTGATCGGTATAGGCAATATAGTTCTTTGCTTTTGATGACATCCAACATTTGAGTTCTTCTTGTTAGCCTCATTTCTTGCTGTACCTTGAACCCCGTGTTCTGCAGCTCTTGCACGATCTCTTTGACAGCGGCTGCCATTAAAGAAGTCTATTCCCTCACCGTTAAGTGTTTCCAACTCGACATTTCCGGTCCTACCGATTACGCATACCCTGAAAGGCCCTAGCCCCCGAAACTTCATCTTCTTTTTATGTCCTTTTACCGAGTACAGCAGAACAAGGTCCCCTTGTTCGAAGTCTCGCTGCGTGACATGCTTGTCAAACCACATCTTTCGTCAAGCCTTTTCACAAATGAAAGAGTGAGTGGTGAGGAATCGGGTCTCCGTTAAATGCTCAAGTTCTACTAAGCGGTTGGTCCACGCCTCTCTTCCCTCCCAACGTTCCTGGACTACTAGCCTCAAACTAGGGATGAAGAATTCTACGGGAAAAATGGCTTCAGTTCCGTAAGTCAGCCTAAAGGGCATCTGTCCCATAGCCGTTTTATAAGCTGTGCGATAGGCTCACAAGGTCGCCATTAGCTTGTTATCCCAGTCACTTCTCAAAGTAAACACGACTTTTGTAAGCACATTGACTAGAATTTTGTTTGTGGATTCGGCTTGGCCATTAGCCTGAGGGTAATAGGGAGAGGACTTCCGATGAATTATTAGGAAGGTAGAGAGCAAGTGGGCAATCACTTCATTAATGAAGTATGTGCCTTGGTCGCTTACAAGTTTGATTGGACAACCGAACCGTGAAATGACCTGCTCCCACAAGAATTTTGCGGTGGTCCTAGCATCGTTCTTCCTCGTGGCTCGTGCCTCTGCCCATTTTGTTAAATAGTCGATTGCCACTATGATGTATTCAGCTTGGGAATATTGTGCTGTAGGACTGACAAGACCAATAAAATCGATGCCCCATTTTTCAAAGGGTTGTCGGGCCATGACAGGGGTCATCTCCATCTTGTCCTTTTGCATAGGCACTTTGGTCCTTTGGCACTCATCGCAGTGCTGTACAAATTTATCTGCATTGCGGAATAGGGTGGGCCACCATAGCTGGGATTGTAACACTTTTCGGGCTGTTGTGTTCCCACTAAAATGCCTGCTAGCGATTATGCCATGTGCTTTGTTTAATGCATCGTGCATCTCGTGCTTACACATGTATCTGCGCAATAAACCATCTTGTCCCAGCCTGTAGAGTTGGCCAGCTATCAGTTGGTAGGGCTGAATTTTCAGGATAAGTCTCTTCAGCCTGGCCTTCTCAATGGGTCGCTCTGGTAGTCCATTTTCTAGCACTTGCACTATGTCATCGGCCCAATATGGCGTCAGACCCGCTCTAAACAATTCTCGTTCACTAGACAAGTTAAAAAGATGGGCATCCAGTAAATCATCAGGTACGCCTTGTCCAGCAGCTTCTCCTGTGGGCATGCGGGACATGTGGTCAGCCATGTAGTGCTACTTTCCTTTGCGTACAACCACAGAGAAGTCAAACTCCAGTAAAAGGAGTAACCATCTAGCTATGTGCCCCGTATCGCAAGGCTTGTTCACAAGATACAGTAGGACTTGATGGTCAATGAAGAAGACAAAGGGAGTGGCCAACAGGTAATGCCTAAATTTCTTTACCGCAAATACCATGGCCAACCCCTCCCTTTCTGTTGTGGAATAGTTCATCTAGGTTCCTGTGAGCTGCCTGCTAGCAAAACTCACCGGGTAATCCAAGTTATGCTCACCAGGCTAGCATAGCACGGCTCCAATAGCGAACTTAGAGGCGTCTACGTACACATGGAATGTTACATTCCAGTCTGGGGCTCGCAAGATTGGTGCAGTCGTAAGAGCCTTTTTCAATTCTTCATATGCGCGCTAATATGTTTATTTTCTCTTTCAGTAATCCCATTTTTATATGAGATATATTTGTGAGTAAAGAGTCTCTTTATCCCATGAGACTCAAGAAGTCATTGAACTCATTAGAGAGATAATTTCCTTTTCCATCTGACCTCAAGTACTAACTTTCAAGTATGTTTTTATTTCAATAGCAGCCTTGAAAGTTTTAAAGCGCTCAAATGCATTGCTCTTTTTCTTCATGAAATATATCTATAGCTTTCTTGAACAATAATCAATAAACATGATAAAGTATTTTCTACCACCAAGAGATATATTCTATGTAGGCCCCGAAATATGTGTGTTCACAATATCAAGTATACTTCTACCCATATCTCTATCATGCAAAAAATATTATATTGCTTGCTTACCAAACTGACATGCTTTATACACTTTATGAAATTTTCTAACTCTGAAAACAAGAAACCTTGTAATCAGCCCTTTAAAATACATTAATTTTAATATTTACACATTTGTATATCTAATATATTTGTGCTATATTTTAATGTTTGCAATCACTCATTTGCCTTTACTTTACATAACATCATTCATAGTAGGAATTCTAGCATCTAAAGTGAACATGTGATGAACTCTAGTTTCTTTTGTAATCAATCTACACTTATCATTAAAGTCTTCTACAAAATAACCTTTTGCATTAAATCGAACCTGCAACCATTGCTCTCAGGGGGATCATCGTATAGAAGCCCTCTATATCATGTGCATTCAAAGGATAGTTTAAAAGCCCCTTTTAAAAAATTTAAACCATTTATATACACCCCTTGTGTGAATTTTGGAGGCAATAGTTATATCCCTTCTATAAATCTAAAATTCAAAGAGAGTGCATTTTCATGGCCCCTTCTATATAATTCAAATTAAAGCATGATGATGCAATACTTTAGCCATGGAATTTTCACTATGATCTAAGATGGATATTCCCTTCCTCCAATAGAACCTGTATGTGATAATGACTGACTGAGAGCAAAAACCTTTGGGATGGGATGGATTGTAAGAAGCTGGGAAGAATAGGGATTTAGTGTGTAAATAATATTGATGCCATGTCACATTGACATTGTTATAAAAGGAGAGGACAAGTAAAATTTTTCTCATCTTTAACACGTTAATACAATAATGTCCTTCTCCTCTTCACCTTGCTCTCAGCTTCAATGGCTTCTTTCTCTTTCATGTCTTTCTCTCTCCTATTCTAGTATTTCTCTCTCCTCGTCACTCTTTCTCTCACTTTTCCACTTCTTCACTCTCTTCTGTAGTCTTATCTCTCCTCTTTTTCTCTCTGCAGTTCACTTCCAAGCTTGCTATACTAATCATCAACTTCATTCTTAGCATCCAAAGCTATATGTACTCCAAGACAGAAGCCTCACAAAACCCATGTGTCTGCAACCCTTATGTAAACTTGGCTTACAATAAAATGTTAGAAATTTGTACCTTCTAGCATGTCATGATGCTCTTCACCTTTAAGCTATACTATAGTATCCTGCAGAGCATCTTCATGTGTTTTCTTTACAGTTAAAAATCTTTCCAAGTTGTGCATCTCCTTGTGTATTCTTGCTGACTCTTTCCCAACCTATCACACATATACCAACCAGAGTGTTTGAGAAAGCACAATGAAATCATGTGTAGTCATATGTATATAGTGAAACTTGCAAGGTGCATGTCTCACCTTGAACATAAAACATTAACATACACTGTGTAGCTCACTACGAACTTATTCAAGTTTTGCATCCAATTTCTCCTCTTTTGATACACTGTCTAGATTATCTGTCTCCTTCTTAAGCAAAGAAGAATTCTATTGAGAAAAGAAAAGCTTGTAAATTCCAGCAAAGTGCCTGACCAAACACTGTACCAGTACATATTGGCATAAGAAAGCATAACCATGCACAAAGTTTAATTATAGCTTTAAAAACGGGAAAGCAGAGTGATAACAAGCTTGCAATTCAGTTGCACACCTTTTTAATACTGGAAGATTCAACTAGAGATGTGAAGCAATTAGTTCAATAATATTCCTCCCACTGATTCAGGTACTTTTCCAGCTTTTCTTGAAGAATATTGAACATTGCATCAAAGCCCTTTAAGATAGCACAAATAAGTTTCAAGAAAGACATGCACAAGGAATAGAAAGAGGCTCAATAGTGTCTCTATGCACATATATATGCTTTCTCATTATCCAATCTACTAGACAACTTTCTCATTGCCTAAAAGAGCTTAGGTTTAAAATCTAGAAACGATCAGTTTTGGAATGGATCCAATAATCAGCACCTTGGAATCATATGAGCTAAGAAAACCAGTGTCGCTAAAACCCAGCCAAGTAAGGTGAGAGCAAAGACTCAAGGAAAATGGCCCTTCCAACACTTTTCTTCATTGTTCTGCCACATTGAATATCGTGAATTGCATCACGTGAAATGAATACACAATCAAAGAAAAAGAATCATGCAATTTCATCACAAACCAAGACAACAATTATTTGCAGTATTACGACTATGCTTGACATAAGGTGCATCTACCTGCTGGTCACAAGACAAGGGAGAGCTTGCATGTAGAATAATAGGGAGAAGCTCCTTCTCACCTGCCATGGTGACCACTGGTCCTACCAAAGATAGCAAGGAAGTCTACAACATACAAATGACAATAGTGAATAACAATCAAGCCAAGTCACAAGTAGCTTTATTCAAGATCATATTCATACTTCAGACTTTGAAAATGAGGCAGCACCTACAAACCACCTTCAAAAAATAGTCGGAGGTGGTTGAGACTAGTTGAGACAGCTACCCATCCACATCCAAGAGCTAATGCCTTGCCTCCTCCTCTGTTGCAAGCCGCATTGATCACTGAATCATTACCAAGAAAACTTATCATTCCATCATTCATTTATGAGAAGCACAGTAGAAATACTGCACAAAAAGTTAATTGAAATGGAATGGGTGGACCTCACTATTGTTTGCCCAGCTACTTAAAGGCAGATAAAGGATGGTACTTGGATTCTTTTTCCCATTCCTATGAGATGCAAAAATGCAGCCACTATCATTCATAGCAGCCATTTTGAAGCCAAAATAGTCTATCATTGAGGACATAGGAACCCCTTTCCATGCATCATGAAACTCCACCTACAAATCCCCAAGAAAAATCAATGGTGCAATAGAGCCTGATTTGACTATTGTAATCAATGATCATCACGCATCTGATTATGAGAACATTGCAAGGGAGAAAACACCTCTATGTGTGACAGCTCTTCATTCTAACAGCTGGTGATGCTGCCTATGAGATTGAAAAAAATAAAATGGGGCTTGCCTGAACTAGGCATAGTAGAGCAAGGCTGAAAAGGAGTTTGTAATGCATGCACTAGGTGTCCACCTATAGTGACTCCAAATGAGAAGCTTATGTTTTTATTCTAGAGCAGAGCCTCAACTTTAATAGAATGACTGTTGGAGCCTGTCATGACCTTTGTTCATTTCCTTCTTTCTTAAATCAGGATGTGAAGGAGAATTGGGTCTTCTATCAGGTGAAGATCCACCTTCTTCCTCACTATGAAGCTACTCTCCATCCTCCCCATCATCACTGAAGTGTAGCATCACTTCTCTATCAATAACTAAAGGAAAACTAGCATCACTACCAGGTAGGGTCATGTGAGATGGAACAACAAGTTCCCAAATACCAAATTTTCCATTCAAGTCACCAATGGCTAAAGCATTTCCTTTCGGTCTCCACACTAAGCTGCAGATTTGAGATTCAAACTTCTGGTAGTATATGTCTTGCATGTTATCCACATCCCATATGATGACTTGATTGTCACCTCATGCAGTTGCAAGGTATTTGCCATTTGGTGACCAGGCTAATCAGCCAACTGAAGCTGAATGCCCACCTTTGAGGCTAAAGACCTTTTCACCTGTATCCCAATCATACATAATCACATCCATGCCATTTTTTGTGCCAAGAACTACCAAGACATCTCCCTTTCGATGCCAAGAAATTTCATTCCTCCTAGGGTGCAGCATGGTACAGTGTGTGGATTTTCTTGATAGATGAGAGGCACCAGCACATGATAGAGCCATCACTACTAGTAGAGCTAATGCCAAAAACTCATTGTTGGGGTCAAGTGTAAGGCTAATGATAGGTGCATTGTGGCCTTTAAGGACTCTCATAATAGAGCTGTCAATGGTACTGATAATCTTGATGCCATCATCCTCTTCTCTTGGTACAAGCAAAGAGCTTATGGAATTGAAGAAAATGGCATGGATGGGAAAAGTAAAGTGAGTAAGTGCTTTGGAACTCTCCATATGAGAAAAACAAAGAGGAAGGCTATGAGAAACACTCACTGTGCAACTCGATCTCTGCAATGGACAAGGGCTATCCTGAGTTAAACAAATTGATTCGCATAATAAAAATTAATGTGATCCTATATCTAAGGCTCTGAGCCATGACCTCATGCCATGGTAAAATTCATGCAATCATGTATTAGTTTGAAGGTGTGAAGAGACACAAGGATAAAATTGTGACTGCTAGAGAAGATCTCATGCCATGTAGTGTCTCTGAATAAATCTATATGTTGTAAATAGAAATCTTCACAGAGAAGCATTTAGTTCCACAAAACAAGAACTTGAATGAAATGTTGCAATGTTTGATTGCATTTAGAGAGTAAAGAGTGAGACTACGAGTGTTGGGAAACATCTGGTGCAACATTGTGTCCACAAAAGAACTTTGCATAGATTTCCAGAAAATAAACATTTTGTGCACATGATAGAGCCATCACTACTAGCAGAGCTAATGCCAAAAACTCATTGTTGGGGTCAAGTGCAAGGCTAATGATAGGTGCATTGCGGCCTTTAAGGACTCTCACAATAGAGCTGTCACTGGTACTGATAATCTTGATGCCATCATCCTCTTCTCCTACTACAAGCAAAGAGCCTATGGAACTGAAGGAAAAGGCATGGATGGGCAAAGTAAAGTGAGTAAGTTCTTTGGAACTCTCCATATGAGAAAAACAAAGAGAAAGGCTATGAGAAACATTCACTCTGCAGCTCCATTTTTGCAATGGACAAGGGCTATCCTGAGTTAAACAAATTGGTTAACATAATAAAAATTAATGTGATCCTGTGTCTAAGGCTCTGAGCCATGAACTCATGCCATGGTAAAATTCATGCAATCCTATATTAGTTTGAAGGTGTGAAGAGACAAAAGCATAAAATTGTGACTGCTAGAGAAGATCTCATGCCATGTAGTGTCTCTGAATAAATCTATATGTTGTAAATAGAAATCTTGACAGAGAAGCATTTAGTTCCAAAAAACAAGACAATACACTTTAGATGTTTTGCATCTTGTGCAGAAGTGTTTCTGGAAGACAAATATGCAGGAGAATGGCTAAGAATTGATCAATATCTCAGTACATTAACAAAGAGAGATGAATGGTCAGATGAGGAGTTTAAGAAGATCAAGAGGAAAGCCTATGGATTTTTCTTAAAAGATGGATACTTATGGAAACATGCTAAAAAGAAACAGGGTATGCCATTGCGAGTTTTGGGTGACAGAGCTTCACAAGTAAAAGTAATGCAAGAATTTCATGAAAGTTTGTGGGCTGGTCATTGAGGTGTTTGGGGTACTTTTATAATGATCAAAGAAAGATATTAGTGGCAGGGTATGTATAAGGATGTTGCTCACTTTGTGGAAACATGTACGACATGTCAAATGTATTCAATTGTGAGACATCAAGATGGATTGCAACCCACATATCCATTGTCTCTTCATTTTAAGTGGGTGGTGGATTTGGTCACAATGCCTACAGGTCTTTGACAAATGAGGTATCTTGTGCTTGCTCGTGAAGACTTGACTAATCAAGTGGAAGGGAGAGCTCTACGTACTAAGATGGCAAATGCCATATGTACTTTTCTCTTAGAAGAGATCTTTTGTCGATAAGGCTGTGTGGGAAAAATTACAGCAGATAAGGGTGAGTTGGATGCAGATGAAGCTCATGATTTCTTTGCACGGTTGGGGATAAAGATTGCTTTAACTTCAACCTATAACCGTGAAGGAAATGGCAAAAGTGAAAGAGGTCATCCACCTATTGTGAAGGCATTGGCAAAAGCATGTGGAGAGAAGATAAAAGAGTGGCCATGATTGCTCCCTTATACTTTGTGGGTTGAAAGAACAACTCATAGTGCTGTTACAAGATATATGACTGTAGAATTGATGTATGGTCAAAAACCTATCATGTCGATAGAAGAGATGACTGTCACATGGAGTCTGTTAGCTTGGGAGGAGGAGTTGAATTGAGAGGAGTTGTTGGCCTTACGCATTAGACAGTTGGAAAGAAAGTCAGAAAACATAGAGGTAGCAACTACAAAGTTAAGGGTAGCAAGGATACAGAACAAGAAATGGTTTGACAAAAGACATAGACTCAGACCAAGAACCATACAAGATGGGGATTGAGTATTGATTTATGATAGCAGGTTAGATAACCAGCATAGTGCCATGAGTAAAGTTTCCAAGAGATGGTTTGGACCCTATGTGGTAAGACAAGTGTTTGATAATGCTACTTATGCATTAAATGAGCTGGATGGGACAACCATAAAACTTTTGGTAGCAGGGAAAAGAATCAAGTTATTCAAAAGGCGGAAATCTACTGCTTATGAGTTGCCAAAATTGGAAGAAAATAGTGGCCATGATACAGGGGCTAGCTAGGAAGATATGGAAGATGAAGAAGTAAAGGATATGGTTGTAGAGGATGAGGAGCTGGACTCAGAATCCAGTGACAACTAGGATTTTAGCACATACCAAAGGATATGCAGGTTCAGAGGGGGTGGATGTCGTGATGTTATGAGGACATAGTGTGAAAATGTATGGAATGCATCATCATCCGACTTCTCTATTGATCTAGAGAGTCAATGTGATCTGAGCCATTAGTACTAGTGCGAGTTGCATGGATTATCTGAAAATACTAGATTTTTGGATAATTTAAGTCTATTTTTGATATTATTTATTGTAAAAATCTGAAAAAGTTAGAAAAAGTTTCTAGATTAGGATGGCATGCAAAAAGCTAGTTGCTTTTTCAGTCAGTTAGAGAATTTTCACAAGAAGGACAGATTGACGAAATCGCGCGTGTCACGATCGCTGTAAACAGGCTGAAAATTGCAGATTGAACTGAAAGAAAGAGTGATCTGGGAGATCCATGATCAAGTGTCCTCGGGTTTTACCCCCCTTTCAGAGCCAACGGAGCCATCAGATTTGGGTTCTGTGCAGTAGAGAAAGAGCTGATTTTTCTGATCCACGTTTTAGGTCTACGAAGGAGCTCCAAGAGAACTAATGCTTGGAGATTGGTTCTGAGTAGAGCAAAGATTCCAGGTTCTTTCAATACATATTGTTTCAATTCATTGTGATTTTTTTTTTCGTGTTTACCACTTGGGTATTCTCTATATTCTCTTCCATCTCCTATCTCTACTTACTTCTACTTCTGATCCCCGGTGGATTCGACCTTTCGACAAAAACCCCTCCGACACCGTTCTAACTTATCCCATTCCCAAATAATGCGTACAATTTGCACAGGAGTGAGCCCGACACTCTTTTACAAGGATTCGAGAGTGCCTTCACATTTAATAGCGCACTTTTACTCTTTTCTTTTCTCGAGGCAACACTGAGGCCTTCTAGAGAGGTCCTCATTCAGATTTTCAAGGTTTGACCTCCATCAGGGGTTCCTTTTCCTTCCTTTTTCATGTGCCCTTTCGATTATCTCCTTCTTCCATTTTTTCTGCTCCTCTGCTCCATTTTTTGATCCTATGTGCTGTGATAAACATTACCCCCCTCCTAGCTCAGTGCTAGTCCCATGGCAATGGGGTGGGGAGCAGTAGGGTAGTTTGTGTTGTTGCTAAGTGGAACTGGTGGGTAGATGACCACAATCAAAAGGTGCTGTTGTGAATGAGAGGTGATGAAGTTTGATTAATAATGACTAGAGAGATTCTGGCGTGCTTTGATCTTCATGAAGATGCTCAGCATTTGTCACACAGTTGTAGCTCCCCTTCTGCGACAGCTATCAAAATCGGGGCTCTGTAATCATTTGGAGAATATGAGGTTCCAAGATCTATGCCAATGGTGGGTCCATCACTGAGTTTTTCGTCTGCTTGATTTGGTTGAGTCATGGTAGCCATCAGCAGGCACATGGTCGGCCACATCAAGCATGTTGGTCCATTTAACTGTCGGAGTATGCAAAAGCTCCTGAAGCTACTATCATGGTGTCTTGTCCGACTTATAGAAAAATTCCTATTCATTAGTAGATGTCGTGGATGATCTTCCTTAGCTCGGTCGCTAGCCATTGAGTCATGATCATAGCCTGTAAGAGAAAGTTGTGCACTCCCTAAGGGGTGTGTCTGTCTCACGGTATGGTGTAAGTGCATGTGTAGTGGAACTGGGAGATGGGTCTAACCTTGGGTAGGCCCTTGGTAATGTCACACACTTAAGGACCCAGTTCGTGTGTTGTTGGAGGTGCAGTGCATAACTTAGGGTGACAGGTCTGGAAGTCCTGCCCTTGATGTGCCCTAAGCGTGAAGTGGGGGGAGAGGGTAGGGGTGAACCCTAGGTGTAGTGAGCAAAGTGAACCCTCGTGCTTTTTTTTTGGGAGAATTGCATACAAAGAAGGCATTCTGGCTAGTGCCTATCACCTTCAACTGGAGTACGGGGTGGTCGCAAGCATTGGGATAGGAATGCACGACTTTGTAGATATTCTTTAATAGCAGCCCGGGCCTTCAGAGGTGTGGATGACAAGAAGGGATGATTGCACATCATGAAGCGGATAACATTCATATTCTCTAAGATTTCTAGGCAAAAGAAGGGAAGCAAGGTTGCCCTCATCATTAATCTAGTCATGGCCCTATTATCTATCCTTAGATTGATGTCAAAAAAGAGGGGAGGGAGGTGGGCTTCCTCGACTATACGTCTCTGCATCAATAGGAATTTGATAAGCCTAAGATTTAACACACCATGTGCATGATGGGTAAGTTTGATTGGAAAACTCTGCATAGTACCGCACTAAGAGAGATGGAAGGGACGCATGCATCTAGACTGTATCCTGAAGGCCTAGATGAAAAGTCTTGCATTTCCAAATGTGTCAACTGAACTTGGTTAGAGGGAGATGAGTAAAGAAATGGAAGAATAAAAGAACCCGGGTTGGGTTGCAAATAAGGCATGTCAGTTGCCTTGGTTGACTCGTTCATTACATGTGGTTAGGAAGGCTGGATCCGGACAAGAAGAAAAATCCACAAGGAAGCGGTTGATAGATGGGAGGAGATCCTCTATTCTAAAAACTAGGCATTCCTTGGGATTCCGAGCATTTACGTTATATATTATAGGAAAGTCAAAATCCCCATGAATGGTTCTGTCATAATCAATTCCATGCCTACGGGGGTAGGCCATGTAGATGGGGTCGTTGTGTTCTTTAGGAAGTGAGCTACAGAAGGTAGCTCAGCTGTCAAAATTGGCATCCCAAATCCTCCTCCGCCACTTCAGCTGTGCCTCGTAGCCTTGGACAGTTTTGGGAACCCTGTTTACCTTGTCCTTCCAGTAATCTGCAAGCTCTTGCCTCCACCTGGTTATTATGGGGCTCCTTTCCTCTATCCACCTGTTTGCAAAATCATTGCCTAGGTCCTTGATCTTGACTTGAATGCCTAGAGGGAACACACAGTTGAGAGAGTGTGGATAAGCAAATGAAAGCTCAAATGGTCTCGTCTAGAACTCCCAGTCATGCCATATGACCAATTCCTTAGGCCGATCGATAGGGTTGGGATCTCCTCGTAATGGCACCGGCTCTTCAGGGAATTGTTTGGGCAATGACCGTGCTCTGCGTTGGGCTTCCTCTGCCAGTTCCTGCCTTCTTCTTCTAGCTGCCACAATGCGCTCGGACATGTGGGTATCTTCGAGCTCTTCAAGCGAGAGGTCTAGTAGAGGCAAACTGGGCATTCTTTGTTGTTCTTCTTCAGCATCTTGCTCCAAGTTCGGACCCTCTTCAACATTTTGCTCGGCCACTGCTGGGGCCACTTGTGGTGGTGGTGTTGATTGCTCCTGTTCTTTGAACCCAAGTTCCTTAAGCTCAACAGTGGAGAGGTGAGCATGGCGCAGGTAGTGAAATTGCTGCTCTTTCGTGATTCATGTGCCTATTGGAAGCTCCCGTTCTTGAAGGCCATACCTTAGCGCTCGGGTAGTCAGTTCTAACTTCCTTCATACCTTCTCCATTGAATCATTGCCCTCTGTTTGGGTGACATGTAGTACTGTGCTGAGAAAGGCTTGCCTTTGTGCATTGGTGCATACATCGGCAACTTCTACCCTGGATTTGGCAAGCACTCTCTTGCACTCAACTACCACCAAGCGTTTTGTTAATTGCCTAACCCTTTCAAAATTGTTCTTTTCCCACTCATTGGCTCTCTCTTCCATCTTCTTTCTTTCCTCTTCCAAGTCACTTGCCAAGGTGGTTACCACCTGTTGCTGTTCATTTGTTAAGACCCAGAGTTGGTTCCACTCCCTGGATTTCCGAGCCATCTGTTCTTCAATGATTTCTTTTGCTTGATTTGCAATGCTGAATCTCTGTTCTACCTCAGCAATTAGTTCTAACTTTTCTTGCGCTAGTTGCTCGTGGCTTTGGATCTCTACAAGGTGCAATCTTCTTTGTGTGAAGGCCATGGCCATGAGGGCCTCTGTGTCTCCCTTGGCAATCTCCAATGCACCTTGCAGTCGTTGTGCCTCATGTTGCAACCTTTGTGCTTCTGTTGTGAGGATTGTCGGCCTTTCCTGTGCTAGGAACTCTATCTCTCTCTCCAGTCTGTCTTGTTCCTCGAGTTCATACCATAGCTGAAAAGCTATGGGGGTTTGATAAGATTTGGGTTTTTGAGATGATTTAGTTGAAGAAGAAAACCTCAAGCTTTTTCTTTTACTTAGCATACATGAATGGAATGAAAGACTTTGTCTTGATTACATCAAATGCATATGTGGATAATAAGCTAATACATTTAGGGATTATCTCAGATTTAATCCAAATGCATACTCCAAATGCAAGCTCAAACAGTTTCTATTTCATGAACATTAATGGACAACAACTCCAAGATACAAGTATTTTGATGGTAGACTCTAGTACATCCAAGACATAGATCAAAAACTCATGACATGCATTGACAAAGCATAAAATTTACTTCAGCCCTACTTTAAAACAGTAATTCTAGCCCATAATCAAGCTCCAAAAGTGCACATAATCCCAAGAATAAGCTTCTCTAATCATTCACATATGAAGCCTTGATGTTAAGAGGTCAATTCCTTCTCTTACAACCGCATAGATCACTTGTTTTCTCATCAAAATGGAGAAGAACAGTGGGATGCCCTGTTTATGACTAGTTTTTTCAATCCAAAATAGCCCATACACCTTCAAAATGCTCCCCTTTGCTTGCCCCCAAAGTCACTCAAGTACTTGGGTAGAAGACGGGCTTCATTGGACCATGAATATGGTAAAAGAATGAAAGAAGATGTACATAAGAGCAGGGTGAATACTTTGCCTCAGGTTTTTCCCTTTTATGGAATGTCATACCATTCATTTTCGTCATACCAAATGGACGGGCAAGAAGAACTCTCACCTTCTTTGTTTGTATCTCCTTCTTTAGCTTCAGTTTGCCCTGAGTTTGCATGCTTTGGAGCATGCACCATAGCCCACAGTTCATCCTCCATCAGCCACATGTATGCATGCCTGATTTTTGTGTCGAAAAATGTGGGTTGCATTCCCTTCAGCTCCCACACTTCAGTTTGACCATTTAGGTCACTTATAAGTCATATAAGTCCATTATTCCAGGTCCCATACAAACCTAGTGGACTTTTGGCACTTCTCTTGATTTCCAGGAAAATTTTCCTCTTGAACCAATGTGACTTAGCCTATAGACTGTCAATTACCTCCACTTGATCAAGTTGTGGGTTCCCATAGACTTAATTTTTGTCAATATATATTGTATAACTGAAAATTGTATGATAGCTACAAAAGAACTTATGAAATTAAGTGATATCTAAGTCGGATGTTGGGTAACAATGACTAAATTATGTATGAAAGTTCCTCATGTGAATCCTAATGAAGTTCTTCTGCAAACATAAGAACTCTATGATTTATATCATAAACAGAAAACTCTTTGACAGCATGACTACGTCCTGCCCTTGCAAGTCAGCGGTCGGCACTATGCTCCCCTTTTCCCTCCACCCAATGCTTTAATTCTTGCCATAAGGGAGGGTGTTGCCGAAGCAAATCTCTTAGGCTCACGGTTACTGGAGTGGTTACTAAAGTGGTGAGGAGGTTGCTAGGCGATTGCTTCCTCCTTGGTTTGCACTCTTTGGCCATATGTCATGATTAGCTTGCTGATATGCTTCCTCCCGGTCTTGCCTTCTATGGCATCTCACGTGGTGTGGGTACGTTCCCCGATTGAGGTCGCGATGGTGAAATGAGTATACTCACACTAGAGAGGTCTTCCATTTGGTCTTCTAGTATGGGATCCACATCTTTAAGGTGTTCCCGGGCATCCTTGACCCACTCCTTGACTTTGGCTGTAGCCTCGAGTTGCTATCTGGGGTGGGGTATTCCCCTACCTTGGCACTTCCCAGTTATGTTGTCTTAGGGACTGAAGTGTTTGCCTTTGCATCAGTAACCCTCTTTCTTGTCACTAGAGTTGTGGCTTCCTCAGTCTTAAGGGTAATCTTTGCGTCTATTATCTTTCTCCTTCTCCTCCGCCTTTTCTTTTCCAACGAGGCTACATCCAGGTTACTTAGCCCAAGCAATGAGAAGCATGTTTGTTTTGTCTGTGCTTGCGTCATGACATGCAGTGGGATGGGCGTATCCTCACTGCCAAAGGTCTCCACACCGAGTAGCCCCAAGGGTACGGAGGGCACGTTGGCAAAACTAGTTGATGGCTTCCGTCTAGGACAGTCAGGAAATAGGTGTGTGATTCCACACTCGGTGCATCGGAGGTCAACTTTATCCTTGTTTTCCTGTTCCCTTTTCGGGCAGCATGATGAAATATGGCCTGGATGACCGCATGTCCATCATGAGATTGGATCTTGACTTGGTCCTCCAAAGCCTCTGCCTCTTCTTCTACCTAGCGCCATTACCGGTATTGGTCAATAGTCTATCAGGATTGGATTTCCTTCCTCATCATAGGAGATGTATGGGTTCACATAGGTTTCCTCTTCACTAGATTCTTCCACATAGTGAACAAGAGAGTCAATCGATGGTTGGGTTACATAGGGCCCTAGTGGTATGGGTATGCTTGTTGGGTTCATCTCTAGCCTAGGAATGGCCAGTCTTTTGTCATTTGGTGTTGGAAGTGCCAGTTGGGCTCCCCTGCCAAAGAGGTTAGGTGGCTTGTTGCCTAAGTATGGAGGGTTGTATTGCTACGCATATGGAAATCTCCTTGGCAATCTACAATGCAATGGGTCATGAGTGAACCTACCATAGTTTGAGCACAGCCTAGATCTAGGATCTTGGCACTCGGCTGGGAGGTGGCTTCCACCACAGTGTATACACTGCACATGCGACCGCACAAGCTTCCTCATCTGTTCTTGCAATCATGCAAGCTCCATTCTTACCTCAACCAGCTCCTGGACTTGGTCAACACCTTTTCCCTCATCCCATATGCTAGAGTTCTCTCTCTCTCCTAAAGCTGTTGTCCACTCTGGAGCTCTCTGACTTGTACTGTCCCTATTGGTGTTCCTCATGCTTCACTCCCTAAGCTGATCTTCCACCCTTATTTCCTCTTCAAAGACTCTAGCTAACACGTCTTGGTGTAGAGTGGAGTTACTAGCCAAAGCCTTGTAGAGATCCTCGCTTCAAATTCCATTTATAAACACAATAGACATAGCCTTCTCATTAGGTTGCTCATTGGCAGGGATCCTCTTGAAGAGGCCATGCACATGAGTGATGTAGTCTCTTACATCTTCCTTTTCCCTCTGGCAAACATTCATCAACCGGAGGATGAGATTGTCAGAGTACCCTGCCTTAAAGAATCTCTTAATAAATTAGTCTTTAAGACGGGCAAAGTTCGTGCGCTCAGCTGCATCTAGACTAGTGTACCAAATTCTCCCCTTATCACCTAAACACATCCCGAAAGCTTGAGAGCGTTGTGCAAGGTTCCTGAGACCGTTTGCTTTGCAAACTTGTTCAAATTGCTCCACAAAGCTATATGGGTCATTGCTAGGTTCATACTTGTCTAGCTGCTTTGCTACAATAGGGATACTAGATTGCCCCTTTGCCCCTTGCATACCCCCAATCCCGAGAGTAATGTTGTGGCTAAGGCTATTGTGCTTTGCTCAGTAGATGTATTGTCTATGAGTCGCATGGCTACAAGTTCACTCAATGATAAGTCAGCCTCTGCTGCTCGCTCTCTCTTTGCATTTGGTCCTGCTTTGGTTGCACCAGCCAGGGCTAGCACATGGGCCTCGTACATGTCTACATCTTGTTGGCGTTTCCTAGCCTTTTGCTCCTAGTTTGGCTGCACCAGGGCTAGGCCTCATACATGTCTACATCTTGTTGGCGTTTCCTAGCCTTTTGCTTGTGGTTATAGGCAATTATACTCTCTCTAGAACCTTTCTAATCGCCTTTCTCTCCTCTTCTAGATTTGCTACCACTTCTTCTATTGGCTTGCCCTGAACTACTGTCCTAGTCACTCAAGTCATACTCATTGACTAACTCCTGCACTAGGACTAGGAATTCCCCCAAGTCCAGTCGGTCCTTTCCTTGTCTGCCTCGTGATCCTGACATTGCTCCCACTTCTACCTCCACAAGGTCATTGATCAATTTGAGTAGCTCTAGTATCGCGCCTATTTATTAAGGCGTTGGATAATTATTTATTATTTTGTATGTGCATGGGCGCACGATTATGATATTTGTATTTGGACATTGTATTGGGTATGCCTGGCTCTTTGGGCGCCCGCCCATTAGATTTATTTCTATTTGGCACTAAAGCAAACTCAAAAGCCAAAAGCGTGCTATTTTGTAATTTGGGCTATTATTTGAGCTTGAAGATGATTAATACATAAAATATATGCTTTATGGAGTGCTCACACAAGGCATGGGGGGAGATTGCACCCAATTGGTCTCTTATTCATGTCGTGCATGCTTTCTACCTTGAGTTTTGTGCAAAAAGTAGAGTTATTTTGTTCTTGGAGGCCTTCCAACGCTCACTACACAAGCATACAGCATCTGATCTGTGCACCAGTGGTATCAGAGCGAGTTGAGATCAAGAGCTTCCAATCGCTACCCATCTTGTGCGAAGGCGGAGCTCCTGGAACGATTGAGCTCTACAGTTAGTTTCATCGCAAACGGTCGATACGGGTGGATTCCTGGCGGTCAAGAACCTCTGTCTCTACAGCCTCTGATCGCGAAGGACCAGCCTGAGGAAGCGGAGGACCACGTCAATATCTTCCTATTCAAGTCGTTTTTTCTCAAACAAAACAGAGATAAGCTTCATCTTTAATCTTCAAAGTTTAAGCTAAAGCTTAAAACTAAGCTTTTAAAAAGCCTAGTGATTCAAATTGTTTAATCGGCGTCAGCGGCATCATCCCATGATTTTTGGCGGAAAAATCGCCCCCCCCTAAAATTCGTCGTTAAGTTGCAAACTCGTAAAAGCTTGAGTCCCATAAGCTTTACAAAGGCTCAATCACTTAAATCCTGCAAGTTTTATCACTCTGCAAGTCAGGAAGGTCAATCAAGTTTTCAGAAGTCAAAACTGACTTATTCCAAAAACTCCCATAAGGACTGTTCCTGTGCAGAAGCAGAAAACTGCAAAGTTGTTCCCTAGAAGACTCTGTTCGTATACGCAGACTTGCTGAACTAGTTTCAGCACATGTAGAAGGTCATACACAAATTTTACAAAGACTTCAAATCCCACAACCCCAAAAGTCAAATACCATGAAAGCCAAACAAAAATCTATAAGCCTTGTATACCCGACTTTGAGCTACGCTCATCCCGCTAATTGGATTTTGAGAGTGTGAGGTCTTTTGGATTTTTACAGGATGACGAAACAAAATATGGACGATTTAATGGTTGAAGGCGATCTTCCTAAACCTATGATGGAACAAAAATTGGATTTAATTATGATGCAGCTTGATGAAGAACAAAGAGCCCGACAAGCTTTGCAAGTTCATTTGGCCAATTTGCAATAATCGACTACTGACAAAGATGGACCACAACCCAAAGATCTTATCCGATGAACCATCGATGTGACTCTCGAAGCTCAATCCATCTGCAAGGAAACAAAGATAAGTAAAAGAAATTTCAAATTCCGTACTTTCAATGGAACTCGAGATGGAAAGACTGTTCTTGCATTCATCAGTCAGTTTGATGATTATTTTCATGAAGAGACATATGCTGAAAAAGACAAAATTAAATGTGTCACTAATCATTTAGTGGATCGAGCATCTCTTTGGTGGACTGTGGTTTGTAAGAGCATAGATTGTCCCACTACCTGGGAGAGTTTCAAAAAGAAGTTTATGCAGAATTACCTTCCTCCACAATTCCATGAAAAAGCCATAAAGCAATGTGATCTTCTTTAGCAAAGAGATCGTGAGCCTATTTCCCAGTACACCGAACGTTTTTGGAATGCCCTACTGCAACTTAGAATGCTTGAAGACGTACTTGAAGCGACTCACAAGTGCAAGTTTATGTCTAGATTACTTGGGCATTTCTATACTGAAGTCAATATGTTCAAGCCTGCAACCCTTGAAGATGCAATTTCTTTAGCTCATGACACTGAAGACAAGATTCGAGGAAGAGACAAATGTCCACAACAATTTCAAGCAAATGGTAACTATGGTTCTAAGCAAATCAATTCAAATTTTAGATGATTCAATCAAAGTCGATTTCCTTCATCATCTTTCTGTAAGTCTTGGACAAAACCACTTGCTTTGCCATCAAATATCAATCAAAACCCTAAGCCATCCTCACAGCCAAATCCTAATATTCCTAGACTTCCTGCCATTGCCAACAATGTATCTAAAGCCAAACCTATAGTGTGTTACAAATACCATCAACCTGGACATCTAGTAGCCAATTGCCAATCGAAGAAGCCTCCTGTCCATATCAATTATCTTGGAGCAATGAAAGATGAAGAACATGAGGAAATGCCTGACTTTACGGAAGATGAGGATGACATTGCTACTCCTTCAGATACTTTACCAGGTATGCCAACTCCACATTCTTTGTTGACAATGAAATGTTTAGTGCATGGAAAAGAAAAGATTATTTTGCATGATGATGGTAGTACACATGATTTTATTTCTGCAAAGTTAGTGAAAGAATTGAAATTACAAACTGTTCCTACGCATTATCGCATTAAAGCATCATTCTTAGGCACAAGGTATAATGGAACACAAGAGGTGCATGACTTAGAAATTAAAATTGGAGAATACACTAAACGAAGGAATTTCCTAGTTGTACCTTTACAGTCCAGTGATATTATCCTAGGTATGCCTTGGCGTCATCAGCATAATCCTGACATAGATTATTCCATGCATTCAATTAAAATTAATTTTCAAGGAAAACACATTACATTGTATGGTATGCATGCATCTAATAATTTTCCACTTGCTTACTCATACTCAAGCTAAACGTGCATTACGTAAAAGTAGTAAATCTTATCTAATTTGGGTGAATGAACTTCAAGCTAAAGAAAAACATATGCACCCTAGGCATAAAGAATTCCTTGCACAATTTAAAGATTGTTTTGTTGAAGATTTACCACCTGGACTACCTCCTTCACGTCCTGATGACCACAAAATAGACACAACCACCATGTAAAGCACCATATAGGCATAACCAGACTGAATAGAAAGAAATTCAAAATCAAGTTGAGGATATTATTAAATAGAGGATTAATTAGACCTAGTAGTTCTCCATTTGGCGCACTTGTTTTGTTGGTAAAAAAGAAGAATAATACTTATCGCATGTGCATAGATTATCGTGCCCTAAATAAGGTTACTGTAAATAATAGATATCCAATTCCTAGGGTAGATGATCTTATGGATAAACTACAAGGTTCTGCCATATTTAGTAAGATAGATCTTAAATCTGGCTATCATCAAGTGAGATTGGATAAATCTGATATATTCAAAACTGCATTTAGAACACAATTTGGACATTATGAATTTCTAGTGATGCCTTTTGGATTGACTAATGCACCTGCTACATTTAGCCGAATGATGAATCACATATTTTTGAAATATCAGCATTGTGTTATAGTATTCTTTGATGATATCTTGGTATTCAGTAAAAATGAGAAAGAGCATTATGAACATCTGTCTTTGGTTTTCAAGTTGTTGAAAGATAATCAGTTGTATGCTAATCCAGAAAAGAGTGAGTTCTTTCAAAGAGAAATTGAATATCTAGGTCATATTGTATCATCAGAAGGTATTAAGGTTGTCCCTAAGAAGATAGAAGCAATATTAAACTGGCCTATACCCAAAAATGTGCATTTTCTAGGTCTTGCTAGTTTTTACAGGAAGTTTGTGCGAAATTTTTCATTACTTGCTTTGCTTTTGACTAAATTTTTAAAGAAAGGTATTGTTTATCATTGGTCTGATAATCAACAAAAATCTTTTGATTTATTGAAACATGCATTAACCCATGCTCCTGTATTACAACTACCTGATTTCAACAGACCATTCTTTTTAGTAGTTACTGATGCTAGCGGATCTGGAATAGGAGCCGTACTTATGCAAGATAATCATCCCATAGCCTATTCTAGCTGTAAACTAAAACCATCCGAACTTAAATATTCTACTTATGATAAAGAATTATTAGTTGTTGTACAAGATTTAAGGCAATGGAAACATTACTTAATGGGTTCTGAGTTTATGATTAAGACTGACCAACAAAGTATTAGACATCTTCTTAGTCAACCCCAAATATTTGACCGACATATCAAATGGGCAGCTTTCATTCAGAGTTTTCATCCCCTTATATAGTATCAACCAGGTAAAGAAAATGTAGTAGCTGATGCTTTAAGTAGAAGATTGACCATTCATAATATCTGTGTCATATCATTTGATTCTCTAACCCCTATGAAAGATACTTATCATCAGGACATTACTTTTCAATCTGATTGGAATAAATTAGTTGGAAATAACTGGATTCCTATTGATTCAGTGTCTTACAATGATGGATTCATGTTTTATGAAAAGATATTATGTATTACAGTTCCATTTAGATCTTTTGTTTTGAATGAAATTCATTGTCCTCCATATCAAGGTCATAGAGTTATCATATCTGCTTTGCGTACATTGACTGAAAATTTTTATTGGCCACATATGGACACTGATGTATCTAACTTTGTTTCTAAATGTTTGGTTTGTCAAAGAGTTAAGAGACATCATGGTAAACAGTATGGTTTACTTATGCCTTTATCTATTCCATCACGACCATGGGAACAAATTTCTATGGATTTTATTACTGGTTTACCTAATACTAAAGCTAACCATGATATGATTTGGACTGTTGTAGATAGGTTTAGTAAATAAGGATATTTCATTCCATGCAAGAAAACTTTAACAACATCTCAGGCAGCACAATTGTTTTTGAAAACTGTTTTCACTAATCATGGATTACCAAAAGTTATTATTTCTGATCGTGATTCTAGATTCTGTAATAATTTTTGGATTACTTTGTTTGCTAACCTAGGACACACAGCTACAAAGAAAGCACCATTTGAAGTGATTTATGGTTATAGATTGTCTACACCTGTTGCATCTTTATCAAATAGAATTCAGAATGCTGATGATATTGCTAACATGCATGCTACTATTTTTTATGAAGTTAAAGACATGATTGCCAAAGCCCAGCAATCATATACAAAATAAGCCAATAAGAAAAGACAGGCCATGAATTTCAAAGTTGATGACTATATTTGGTTAAGAATAGAAAAACATAGATTACAATGTGTAGATAAACGCCCAGTTGTGAAATTAGCACCTAGATTCTATGGACCATTTAAAATCATTCACAAAATCAATGACAATGCATTTAAGTTAGAACTACCACCACATTGAAAAATTCACAACACCTTTCACATTAGTTTATTATGGCCCTTTAGAGGCCAATTACCTGTACACCCTGTTTATGAAAACCCACCTTTGTTAGATGAAGAGACTGAAATCCTTGAGCCTAAAGCTATCATAGATATTGACTTTATGAACACTAGAACTGGCCGTAGATATTCTAGATATTTGGTCAAGTTTAAAAACCATCCTGTTGAAGAGGCCCAATGGATGCATGCTAGAGACTTAGATGCTTTCCCCACTCTGTTAGCTCCACATTGAGCTAATAGCAATTGAGGATAATTGCTATCCCACCCTCGGGGTATGATGCCATGAGACATATTTCACGGTGGATTTTGTGTCACGGTGGATTCCGTGAGGTTTTACAGTGGATTCCATAAACTTTGTTGACCGCCAAGGCTCATACACAAAGTGGATTCTTTGTGCGAGAAGTCGATGGGAACGCCTATCCTTTTCAGGCGTTTTATTAATTTAGTGTGTACATGGGTGATTCCATAGCGGGTGATTCCAAAAAATACCTATTAAATTAATAAACGTTTATGAGTTTAGAGTGCAAACTCGTGATAAATTAAGGTTAGGATTGATTTCTAACCAATTGATTTATTTATGTAGCTAAAGACTGCTAGGTATTCACTTTTGTCGGTTTAATTGTATTATTTTACTAACGATTTGAATGCTTCAGTTGTGATGTGTAGAGATAGCAATAGTGGCAGAGGAAAGCATTGGAGGATAGCGTGTATTCGAGTTATCACTTATATTTTGATGGGCGCATACCTTAGGCATGGCACCTATATTTTGTCACGCCTATTTATTAAGGCATTGGATATTTATTTATTATTTTGTATGCGCATGGGCGCACGATTATGATATTTGTATTTGGACATTGTATTGGATATGCCTGACTCTTTGGGCGCCCGCCCATTAGCTTTATTTCTATTTGGCACTAAAGCAAACTCAAAAGCCAAAAGCGTCTTATTTTGTAATTTGGGCTATTATTTGAGCTTGAAGATGATTAATACATAAAATATATGCTTTGTGGAGTGCTCACACAAGGCATGGGGGGAGATTGCACCCAATTGGTCTCTTATTCATGTTGTGCATGCTTTCTACCTTGAGTTTTGTGCAAAAAGTAAAGTTCTTTTGTTCTTGGGGACCTTCCGATGCTCACTACACAAGCATACAGCATCCGATCTATGCACAAATTGGTCACTGAAAGTCAAGTCAAATTCTAAATTTGTTCTACTTAGTGTCTAGCTATTCGGGGTGAATCCTCGGTTATCATGTCTAGCCTCTAGCTTCTAAGGGCTAAACTAGGTTTCCTTGGGGATCAGAGATATGAACAGGGTGGCCATGACTGTAGGGCAGGTTTGAAAACCCTCTATTTAAAGTTCTGGTGAAGTGGTCCAATTCTGGGAGTTGGACGAGTTGGTATTCTGGGAATCGGACAGGCTAGTCCGAGCTTCACGCTAGGAATAGTGGTCTGATTTGAATTTTGGACAGGGTGGTCAAATTTTACTTTGGTCCGATTTCCCTAGTCGGACATGGGAGGTCCAACTATTGTGATGGGTCGAGTGGTCCAAATCCAGGACTACAACATGTAGTCCGATTTTGGCACTGGGTCCGATTATAGCAGTCAAACGAGGGTGGTCTGATTTTTGAAGTGGTCCGATTTTCGGAGTCAGATGGTCCGACTCTAGAAATCGGGTGGTCCTATTCTGGGGGTCGGACAGGTTGGTTTGATGGCGTAGACGACGGTCCGCAGATTGTGCGCGAGGCTTCAAGGTCAATGCCTACTCTCTAGAATCATCTTGTGCCTTCCATATAGGTGCAAAACAATGCATGGAACTGCCAGGCCCACCTCGAATCAATGTGGTGCTCGAATCGATCAGTGCTTCAACGATCTCCCCGCAATTCTCTCTCTCTCTCTCTCTCTCTCTCTCTCTCTCTCCCTTGCTCTCCAGCTCACTCTCTTCCCACAAGGTAGAATGTCAAATGTGGTCTTTCCTAGTTCCTTGGGCCTCTTATTTCCCCATCCTAGTCTGCTGCAACCTCAGAAGTTAATCCCTCACAATCTTTTAGCCAACAATCTGAATCTGTGCCCCTATTTTCCTGTTTTCCTATCCTAATCTTAGCCTAATGCAACAAAAATCAAAACTAGAGATGGGAATGGATGGTCCTACTCTAATACTCAACAACAAATTAAAATACTTACTTGCTCCAAGGATCAAAACCTCCTAAATCTCCTAACTATCTCAAGCACCGGTTCGGGCTGTAAACCCTACTTCTATGCTCAATTCGATGCATGCGGCACTCAAGGGTCGATTCCGTTGGTCCCGGCAATGGAACCAAAATAGAGGGGAGCTACGGAGCTCTACCCCGAGACCTACGGACTGCTTATTATTGATCAAGCGTTTCAAGCGGAGCGGCCATGGTTACCTCTCACATAGCCAACGCACAATGCCTACCTTACAAGTGTAGTGAGCTTACCTTGATGCTCGCTCGAGTTTCCTCCTCTCTCTTGCACTTGGGTAGCTCCACGATCCTTGTGGCAAGCTCAAGAAACCTCAAGCCCCCTCCGTCAAGCTCCATCCTCCATAGCCGCGTAAGAGAAGAGAAGAGAATATAAGAGAAGAGAAGATGAAGAGAGAAGATGGGGAGCTTCTTCTCCACGATCCCTCACTCGCACAAACTCACTCCCTCACTCCCTCACACTCCCTCAATCCCTCACTCAAGCACAATAAAGAAGGAAATAAACAAGAGAAGAAGAATAAGAAGCTTTGGACACACACAAGAATGAGCTTCTCATTCACTTTTGAACTTTATATACATGCCCTACTTTTTGGGCTGTCATCCCCACTTTTTACAAGGCCGGCCATTAGCCTAGGCCCTCTTTTCCTATTTCCCACCGTTCTAACTTATCACATTCCCAATTAATGTATACAATTTGCACATGAGTGAGCCCAACACTCTTGTACAAGGATTCGGGAGTACCTTCACATTTAATGGCGTGCTTTTACTCTTTTCTTCTCTCGAGGTGACACTGAGGCCTTCTGGAGAGGTTGTCATTCAGATTTTCACGGTCTAACCTCCATCCAGGGTGCCTTTTCCTTCCTTTGTCCTGTGCCCTTTTGGTTATCTCCTTCTTCCATTTTTTCCACTCCTCTGCTCCATTTTCCAATCCTCTGTGCTGCGGTAAACACTTGCCATCTCAACACTACTTATCTTGTGTATGGCCCTATAGGGGTTACCTCTTTTTTGGTATCTTTAAAGTCTTGCTAGGGCTTTTGTGAGGGCTTGTGGGCTCTTGGCCTAAAAGAAAATTTTATTATTTTATGTTTCTTTGGGTGGTCTTGTGGAGCTCAATTTCAAGTTTTCTATCTCAACTCAATAGAAGTCATTTTGTTGGCTTATTTGCTTATTATTTAGTTTTATAATCAACTTTTGTGTTTAGTTCAATGATATAAATGTGAATGGTTTTTGGTGAGGTCAAAACTCTTACTTATGGAAGTAAGACAATTGGCCTATGGGCTCATGGATAATTGTGATTAGCTATTGCAAGAAGTTCTGATGAAGCTTGCCATATTTCTTGTGATCTGTGTATTATCTTTTGGAGCTTTCTAATCCCTAAGGGTGTCTCCCCTATCTGAGATGCACCAATTGTATACCAGGATTTTTCTTATCATTCTAGTAAGGATATATATCATATGCTTGTGTCCTATACAATAACCCTTGAAGAATGATGAAAATGATACCCTTAAAGATAAGAAAGATTGATTGTGTTCCTTTGTCTTGCCTGGTCTGAGCCGTTTTAGACATTGAATCTCGTGATATCTCATCCCTTGCTACTCGTATTCAAGCGTAATGCCATTCTTGCATCTTGATTGGTTGGGTGGGTTATTAGGCAAAGTTAATGGTTGTAAGTGTGGTATTGGTACCCTTCTCCCATTATGCTACTATTTTATATGAATGAGTTATGTCTTAAAATATTGAAAGAGGGATAGAGATAAGTGACAACACAAGAGTAGCAAGAGTCCAATTACAAAATAGTATTGAGCACTCTATTTATGAAGATGAGGTACCTTTATAAAGGCATTACAACTAGTGGTTTTGGAAGGTGCTTTTAGTATCTCCAATCACACTTAAGTAGTTTTTCCTAGTTAAGTGGAGTAGGTGAAAAGTGAGTTCCTATCTACACTTGTTATAGAGAGATTCTCCCTTGATTCGTGCATGAAAAGTGTAGAATAGAACATAATTGTTCCTAATATCTATGGCCCATCTCCAATCCCCTCTATACATATCACGTGTTTGGATTACCCCCCCCCCCCCCATTTAACTCATGATGTAGACAACATTATGCATGACCATCTTTTGCAATAGCTCAGTTACCACATTACTTGCAAGGGACATGTGTGTCTCAGAGATGTAAATGGTTTAGTAGACTTGCACTTTTAGATGAGACAATTTTAGCCAAGGCCTATATATATAAAGTTACAAGGTGCTTATAATTATGATTCGTGACAATTACAAAACAGAGTCCACACTTTATGTAGTCCTTCATATGTTGAAATATCAAAAGGAGACTTATTTCTCTCTTTTTATTAAAATTCATGGAAAGGGATTTGTGGCAGGCCCTAACTTTAGCATACCATAGGAAAGTTCAAAAGTCTATTATGGGGGTTGGCTTAGTGAGTCAACAAACTAAGCACCCCAACAAACTAACCACTTCTTTGTTGTTAGTAACTAACTCATGCATTTAATCATAGATTGTCTAGAGAAGGAAGGAAGGAAAACATGAGAGTTGAAGCTCTATTTGATTTATCTTTATTTTTCTAGTAATTGATCTTTTCCCTTTCTAGCCAATATAATGTGTGTTGTAGATCTTGTTGTATATGAATTTTATACATAGTTATTGGTGGAGAGAGGAAGCATCACTCATCACGTTTGGTATTCCAATAGATGAAATTATGATTTCTTATGAATCATCTGTTGTTCAACCTTCTAGCCTAGATTTCTTCTTATTCTTCTTCTTCAACCCAATATAGGAAGGTTCACCCAAAATCTTTTTCTATTCTACAAGATGTAGACATATTATCTTGGTTAGATCCCTTAAAAAATGTTGCAGATGATCATCAATGGTAGCAAGGAGAAATATTCAATGAGGGACAAATGGTTTTGGAAGGAATTGTATCCACATGGTATATTCAACAACTTGAAGAGTTAAAACATAATTGGAATTCTTTCAAGATAGCTATAGTACCAAATTTTGCTCATGACAATGTAGCAAAAAGTGATATCCAAAAGATTTAATGAGTGTGAACAAAAGGAGCATGAAACAATTTCTCAATTTATTGTGCATTTGAAGAAAATTGTGATGAGATTTGATATAAAAATGATAGAGCACATGAAGTTATTATTTTAATGGCCTAGACTAAGACACGATCTTCGTACAAGGTTAAGTTCAAGGTCTTGAGACTTTTGCATATGATTATTAGATTGCTAAAGGAATTGAAGGAAACCTTCTCAATGATGAATAAGATATTTTCAACAAGAAGAAAAAAAGATAGAGCCAACCTTGATAGTCATTAATTTCCAAAATGCTCAAAGACGATTACTTACTAAAGATACCCAAGGATAGCCAAAGTGTTTCAATTGTAATGTGTGTGGTCACATATCCAAGAATCGTTGGAAGCCACAAAGACCATGAAATGTAATAAAGAAAGTAAATACAAGATGTTCAACTTGAAGATCTTTCATTATCAAACAACTCCTAGGTGAATGGATGCAAGAAGCAAACCATTCAAGCCTCAACATGAAGTTCTCAAAAGTGAATTGTAGGCACAATTAGTGTGAAAAGTAATGGTTTAAATTTAGAAGTATTATTGGATTCTTGAAGTTATTTTTCTTTTATCAACTCTAATTTAGCAAGCATAATCAAAGTTTATTGATAGCATATTCAAGAAATTCATGATAATGTAATGGTGCAACATGGACTGCAACATGATGTTTGACATGACTGTGGAAGAGCCATGCAAATAGGAGGGTGCCTAATATACCATGCTAGATTGGAGCCATGGAGGATTGAAGAAAGTCGAAAGGTTGAGAGGGACCAATGCTCGCTTTTGGACTCACTGTTGCTCACAAAGAAAGCATTTGGAAATTGGATGCAGGTCATGATACTTATCTTGGACATAATCACTTGAGAGTGACTCAATATTGTTTAGAGTGGAAGAAATCGAGTGCCATTCTAGAGGCACCAGAACCTAGAATGGAATTAGAAGATGGGAAGATGACGTCTGCGCATGCCAGTGATGGAATTTCACCCCACCTCACGTTGATGAGGAAGAGAAAGCTACAATAATGCAAAAAGAGATAGTTGAAACATGACATGAGCATTTGACACAAGGCTAAGTCAACACTAACGTTTGACACGAAGCTAAGGCAATAGTAACGTCCCAACTAGCGCAAGGTCGATTAGAAGACTGTAGGGATATCACAATCACGGTGCATTGTTCTGGGTCTCCATGGAAGAAGTTGTGCTTTGGGACTACAGCATAATAAGGGCCATATAACATGTTGAAGCAAGTATAGAAAGGGGTGGAACTATTAGTTGTCAATTGTGTAATCATGCCTGCATGAAGAATGATCTATTATGGCGACAATCATGGGAGGAAAGTGAAGAGGGTTTTGAAGAGCTTTTGGAGTGCCAGCACAAGGATGATTACATGCCAATCATAATTATTTTCACCAATTGAATGACTATCACAAAGAATTTTTAATCATTTCCTACATAGGGGAAAAAAAACAAGAAATTCCCTATCAATTCTCTGCTAAAGGATACACATAGGTAGGGAAAGTAATTCATAGGGAAGATAAAACATTTCCTAGTTACAAAAACTAGGGAATCCCTAATTTCTCTAACTTATGTGAATTTTTAAGTAGAAAATTATATGCCAAATTTTCAACTAGGAAATTATATAGAGATTTCCTTGGGGGGATCACCTTATAGGATAGTTTAAAAACTTTTTTTTTACATTTTGTATCATTTTATATACCCCTTTTGTGAATTTTAGAGGCAATAGTTATATCTTTTCTATAAATTTAAAATTCAAAGGGTGTAATTTCATGGCTCTTTTTATATAAATCAAATTAAAGCATGATGTTGGAATACTTTAGCCATGGAATTTGATTTATATCTAAGATAAAAAATTCCTCGCTCCAATAGAACTTGTGTGTGATAATGATTGACTGAGAAGGAGCTTGAATATAAAGGAAAAAAATATGCCATAAATGCCAACATATCGATCTACATAAAATGCTCAAATAAACATCATAATGGTCACAATAAAATGTCTAAAATACCTAGAAATGTCAAGTATGAATTAAACTCACACAAGCTAATCAAATTGATAACATCCTCTCTTAGATCATGGGTGATTTGATATAATAGAATGATATAATGATAATGACTCATCATAGTCTATACAACAAAGACCACCAAAATAGGACCATGGATATCCAAGTAGTGGATGATGAAGCCACCACTAATGTGTTTCAAAGAGAATCTAAGTGTCAATGTTGAGCATCTAGTACAAGATTATTCCATCAAAAATGCTTCTAAACATATGTGACCATAGATTCCTTTCCTTTGGTCAAGATTGCCAAAGTGTCACCTCATATGAGCTCAAACTAGGAGCTAATACTTCTGTGTCAAATAATAGCCTATCATGGACTTAGATGTCAATCTTAACTCTAAGATTTCAAAACTTTTCAGACTTCAGTTGGTGTGTTCAGGATGCTCCCTTCTAGAACTTGTGTACCTATATATCTTTATAGATGAGGCATACTTACCCCATCTCACCACCCGCTTACTCGTCCTCTCTTGTGTTGGAGAGTCATAAGGGATGATTGTATCACTGGTATTGGAAAGCAAGAGGAGACACCAAGTCCTTTCTGCGGTCTAAAGAAGATGATCATGTCTATTTCTTGGCCTTGGCCTTTTCTAGGATCTAAGTCGGAGTGTCTAAGAAAGATGATGATTGAGTAGAGGAGTTAGGATCTTGCTTCATCTTCATCCCTGCCTTCCTTGAAGCCTCTACCTCTTTGCAATCCTTGTGAAAAATGTCCCTTTTTATCATAATGATAATACTTGGATGGGCCTTCAACTTGTTCTGCATGATGCCACCTCCCTCTGATGCTATAGAGCCCTCACATATGGGATGCTCTAAATCTTCACAACATGTCAGCTGCTCCATATACACCTCTTCCTACAAGTCACTATGCAAGTATAAATTCTTGACATCGATTGCTACAAAATCCAATCTTTGGGTGCTATCAAGGCAATCACACATGTTGCCATGCTAGCAACTGGAGTGAATGTCTCTTCATAATATATGATATATGTTTGAGCATAACCTTTTGCAATCAGTCTAACATTACACCTGCTAACATAACTTTCTATGTTATGCTTGATTTTGTAAATCTACATATAGCAAATAACTTTCTTGCCCTCAAGCAATGGTACAAATTTCCAAGTCTTATTGGCTTCTAATGCAACTATCTCATTCATTGCTACATCCTAATAAGCATGACCAATAGAATCCTTAAAGCAAGTGGGTTCAACATTCTCAACCAACTTTATTATATAAGCATAATGGTGATTTTCATAATGTTCAAAACTAAATCATTTAATAGGGTATCTTACCATGCTAGACCTATGTACCATAGGATAACTCGGTAGAGCCTTTACCTTACCATGTGCTCTTTTTACACCTGGTGTCTTGACTGAAGGAATACCAAGCTCATCATCCAAGTTCTTTGAACCATATTGGAATCTCGATCAGATCCCAAATGACTTGTAGATGCATCATTACCATCCGACACGTTTTTATTCCCTTTGTCTTTACTTGTAATACGTGTAGATGCACCTGAAGATGTGGGGCTACTCATTAGTCTCCCAAACCAAGGGCTAATTGTAGATGTAGTATTGGATGATGTTTCTGGTCTACTAAGACTATGATTTTTGCTTCTTGTTTTGCACATAACTATCATGATTATCATAATCATCTAATGTATCACCACTAGATTCATATCAACAGCTTATCTCATTAAAAAGGTATCCCTCCTCACTCTAAACTCACCTATGATGATTAGGTTATAATGACAATACCCTTTCTACTCTAAAGAGTATCTAATTAAAATACATTTTTTAGCCTTTTGATCAATTTTCTTATGTAGCTCATTTGGTACATGAACATATGCAACACAACCAAACACTTTCAGGTGTGACACATTGGTCAATTTGCTTATAAAGCATTCTTTAGGGCTTATCCCATGAATTATACCTGTGGAAGCTATTCATAATATAGACATCAATATGAATAGCCTCATATCAAAAATATTTTGGCATATTCTTTTCAACCATCAATGCTCGTGCAAATTTTGCAATATGTTTATTTTTTCTTTCTACAATCCCATTTTTTTGTGGGATATATTTGCGAGTAGATGGTCTCTTTATCCCGTGAGACCTCAAGAAGCCAGTAAACTCATTAGAGAGGTAATCTTCTCTTCCATTTGACCTCAAGTACTTAACTTTCAAGTATATTTCTATTTCAATAGCAGCCTTGAATGTTTTGGAGTTCTCAAATACATCACTCTTTTTTCTTCATGAAATATATCCGTAGATTTCTTGAACAATAATCAATAAACATGATAAAGTATTTGCTGCCACCAAGAGATATATTTTGTGTAGGCCATGAAATATGTGTACTTACAACATCAAGTATATTTCTACTTATATATTTGTCATGAGAAAAAGGTTGTCTTGCATGCTTACCAAACTGATATGCTTTATACACCTTATGAAATTTTATAACTCTAAAAACAAGCAATCCTGCAATCAGCCCTTTAAACTACATTAATTTCAACCTTTACACATTTGTATGTCTAATATATTTGTGCTATATTTTAATGTATGCAACCACTTCTTTGCTTTTAGTATACATAGCAACATTCATACTAGGAATTCTAGTTTTCAAAGTGAACATTGATGAACTCTAGTTCCTTTTGTGATCGACTTGCACTTATCATTAATGTCTTCTACAAAACAACCTTTTACATTACATCAAACTTGCAACTCTTCCTTTATTATTTGTCCAACCACTAAATTCTTTGTGATTGATGGCACATTTAATAAATTTGATAGACTCTTTTGTTTGCCATCATGCAAGGATCAATGATTGTTTTAAATTTGTAAAATTGGATGGCACCATCCACACATAACCTAGATTTTATAAATCCTTTTTCTTTCCAAACCATTGAGCATGACTCGTCATATGATTAAAGTCACCTAAACTAACCAATCATATATCATCATGTGTCCCATTTCTTGGAACAGTATTCATCATATGCTACAAAACAAACAAATGCTCATGTTGGTCATCATTTTGTCATGAAAGAACGATGCATAGTTTTCTTGTTGTAATTTACCACTCCTATAGTTATCATCCTTCTTAGTATAACAGTGGGCTACAAAATGACATGTTTTACCATAATAATAGCAAACAATACCAAAATTGCCAAAACCTCTATTTTATCATCCATCTCTTCCTCTAGAGCTCCTCGTGTCTCTAAAGTTTTCATGGCCTCTTGAAATCTTCATTTCACCAAATTGCTCATTTAACTTGTTTTTTTGGTTATCACCAATACTACTATACCACAATCTCTCGAAGAGGATCTACCACATTCCCTTTCGAAACTTGAGTAAAATGCTTGAACCTGTTTACCACTTCTCTTAGATAATTCACCCTATATATTGATCCCTTTGGTAATCATGAGAGAGACCAACTCATCAAAATCTCAAAATGTCTTTCATATATATACAAAAATAGCAAATGATTTCTAAGCCTTCTCACTATTAAGGCCATCCAAAGTACATAAAACCAAATCAACAACATCAAGCATTATATCAATCATTGCATCATCAGTACTTCAATTCACAGTAGATATTAGACTACACTTCATGAGTTTTTACCTTATTATAGTCATCTCTTGAATTGTCCTGAAGGCCTTGTACCCCTTGAATTGTCAACACATTGGTGGTCCCAATAGATCCACACAAGAGAACACCATCCTCTTCATGTAGGTGGTCGATATCCATCAACAGAGTCAGAGTTATACGAGACTCCAAAATATGAAGATTTTCAACAAGCACATCTAGCTTTAGAAAGTCATATAGTCCAAAGTATTGGTCATGGTATACACAATTATTTCAACACAAGAACTATTGAAACCCTAGTAAAACTTAGGAAGGCCATTAAACTTCAGACTCTTCTTGTAGAAAGCCAAGAGTCCATTGAACTGATGCTCCTCTCCTTTCTTTATATAGTGTTGGCCTCCTTAGAAAGGTGTGTTATAATGTAGTCTAGGGAATACACAAAAAGAAAAATAGGAGGGAAGACACACTGGCTACTCTTATGCATAATAGTATTCCCCCATCCCCCTACATGAACATCCTCCTTTACCAGAATGCATGTTGCACCCCCACCCTCCTTTGCATTCCTAAAAGCATGCAAGGAAAATCCGTTTTTTTCCCACAATGCATGATAATATATATTAAATAATTACTTTTCTCCTTCTCTTTCTTTTTCTCCAAGTCAACTATCATTCACCAATCAAGCATATTTGAATGAAGTTTGAGAGCTTTTTCCCATCCTTGTCCATGTTATCATTCACCATGCTTATGGCCACACAACTTACATCCACTAGATCATGTATGGAGGTGTTATCAAGAAATCCATGAGCCACCTTTCTTGTATATACTGATCATTAACCATTCCTCCTATCCTTCCAAAGATATAAAGGTACTCAAAAACAATGCTAAAAGCATGTACTCATTAGTCGTGCAATGCCACCCGTTTCACCATCAAAAAATTTGGGCCCTTCATGCATGAGCCCTTATTCATCTAACTTAGATCATCTATACAATCAATCTCACTAGCCAAACCAAAATATATGGATAGTTTCACTAAGTTCAACTACTCAAAACACCAAACTCATGTCCTTTTTCCTAGGGTTTTCATAAGTGGATGCACAACATCACGACATCCACCCTCTTTGAACCTACATATCCCTCTCATGTGCCACATTATGTAGCCACCTAGATCAAACACTAATATGATCATGACCTTCTTTTTTTGAATAAGCAACCTCCCACTAGGATCAAATAGTCAAGTCATCGGTATATTCTAGAATGCATAACAATTCCATCTAGATCATAAGGCATTGATAGTGCATGACATCCCTCATTCATATAGCCTTCCATGACTAATACCCATGAACTCATTAGATCCTCTGAGATCAAAGGGTAAACCAAAGTATTAGTGCAATATCCTATATCTTTGAGTCTATGCATGGTTGGAGCATCCATCTATGCATTGGTGTATTCATCCAAAGGATATATTTATTTCATACCTTCAACTCTGATAGCATCATCCATCTCTTGCACATTAGCATCAATATAATCCATCATCACATCCCCATTAATAATGTTAGACTTGTCAACCATAACATTTGTAATCGTCTCCTCTAGCATTACATTTGTCAATGCATCTCTCTCTTGAGCATCAATCTACATAGCAAAATCATAGCAAAATCATGAATCAAAACCTCTACATAATCATAACCCTCCCTCTCTCTTATTCAAAAATTATTGCCACTAAAAATATATATTTCTATGCCTCTCTCTCATTAATAAATATACATATGTATGTGTGCATGTATTTATGTGTGTATATTGGAAGTCTTAATATGCTCATACACACATGTACACACATATGATTAGTTCAAAGTATAGCCTATGAATATTAATATTACAACAACACGATGTCAAGTTAGCAAAGACGTGCACAATGAGAGATCGAGATCATGCTCTCTCTCTCTCTCTCTCTCTCTCTCTCTCTCTCTCTCTCTCTCTCTCATCAACCATATTGATTGAACATGGAATTTATACTTGTTTTCACCAATCAATATCCGTTCTTGCCACCACAACAAATACTTCACAAATTTTTACGCTTTAATAATGAGTTTTTCAAAAAAGAAAAGTTTAATGAGGCTACTAGAGCCATGTATAAAGAAAAAATTCTTGTGAGTATTCATAATGGATGGAAATGTAGGCTTGTTTATACACCAACCCATGCTTACCGAAGAGAACTTACATCTATTATTTGGAAAGAGAAGAACTTTTCCAACATTGCCCATTATGTGACTAGCAAAGTATGAAATCTGCTAATTCTTAGAGCAAATGAATTTTATTTTATTGAGAAAATACAAACATACCTCGCTTTGGTTAGCTATGATCAAGTTTATAATAATCTTTTACTATCATTATTTGTCAATTTGTGAAATAATAGTACACTTGCGAAAGGTCAATGTAATACAAATCTTAATCCGCAGTGCGATCATGGAGGTGATCCACCCATGCAAAATATCCTTCCTTAATTAAATCCTTTAAGAATCAAGCACAAACAAGTCATTCATCCCTAATATCATTTTCCAAGAAAACATTCCTTTATTTCCATGGCGGCTTCTCATCACAGACCCTTGCTATGCATTTAGCTTAAATCACAAGCACTTTGAATAATCATCTAAATAACAACTAACAACCAGTTGAATGTAAAAGCATTTAGGATGTTGTTCAATCAACCAACAAAACCAATTGCATTCTCTCCAAACAATGCGAGAATAGATGATATAACATTTCCATCGTATATTTGCTCTCCCCCTTCGGATCTAAGAGCAATACTATGCAAAAATGTTTCTTAACACTTCCTTCCTTCGGCCAGGGCATATGTTAAGGGTTCAAACACTATTCATGATGTAAGTTCTATAGGTCACTTACCTTGATTGATAACCCAACCCTGAAATTGGATTGGAAAAAGTCATCATTATCCAACGGATCTCAAGACATCTTAGTTTTAACCCTTATGATTAATTTCTTGTACTAGCTCTTAATTAATTCATGAAGCAAATAGGAAATTATCCTCATATATCAAAATATGTTAAAGGCATAACGTGTAAATACTTGATAAGATAAGTGCGAGATTATCTTAAGTAATTAGACTCCAACAGGCCTTGCCTTGAGCTAGAATCTAGTTCTTCTTAATATTTAAGCTCTTAGGCTAAGTATTTTTGAAGTATCTAAACTAGTACTTTCTATTCATGATTCTTAATGTCATATTCTTTTAGCAATAATGCTATTTATAACCCTTGACTATGCTTTCACCTAGGACTTGTATGCATAGTCTTTTAATATCATTCTTTTAATGACTATATCCTTCATAACCCTTGACTAATTCTTCCTTGTAATTGCTTTATCAACGAATAAGCCATATGCAACTAGGTGCAATTAACTTTCCTTAATATATGCACTTTGCAAGCTCCATCTTATGAATATGTGAGATGAAATGATCTATACTGGTGCATGATAGTATGGGCCTAACGTATCTCATACAAGAATCAAAACAAGTATCTATCAATTTGGAAATACATTACTTACGACCGGAACCGCAATTGGATTGACGGTGATGCCTTCGTTGGAAGCTTTGTTGTAGGTTATGGGATTGCCATCCACACGTGACATTCTTCGCTTGGGGGCCATTGTCTGTAAGTAGACTCAAGAGATTAAGAAGGCGGAATAGATTTGAGATGGGAGAGTGTAAGAGAAGATGGGAGACTGGGATAACAAATTAATGACGGCCTTGTGGGCCTATCATACAGCTTATAAGACGGTTGTAGGACAAATGCCCTTTAGGTTGACTTATGAAACGGAGGCCATTCTACCCTTAGAGTTCTTTGTCCCTAGCTTAAGGATAGCAGCCAGGAGCATTGGAGGGAGGAGAGGCTTGGACCAACTACTTTTTAGAGTTAGAGCATTTCACGGAGACTCAACTCTTATCCACCCACGCTCTAATTTGTGAGAAGGCACGAAGAAAGATGTGGTTTGACAAGCATGTCAAACAGCACAACTTTGATGAGTGGGACCTTGTTCTACTATACTCTGTGAAGGGTCACAAAAAGAAAATGAAATTTAAAGGGCTAGGACCTTTTCGAGTACGTACAATTAGTAGAACGGGAAATGTTGAATAGGAGACGCTCGAAGGTGAAGAAATAGGCTTTTTCAATGGCAGTCGCATGAAAAAGTACAATCCTCCTTCCCATCCATTGCACGAGCCACCTATGCTTGAAGCCCCTGTCAATGTCTGCGTGGCCACTATTACGGAACTGACAGATCAAGATGAATAAGCAATGGCACCCGCCTACCTACGAATCACGGTCACTATAGAACGGATGTAATCTTTTGATGCCTTGATCGACAAAGGTGCCGACTATAATATCTTGACGCATGACCATTGGACACGGATTGGTCAACCTAAATTATAGCCCAAAAACGCTAAACTCGATCCATTTGGGAGCCGGTAATAAGTCACTACTTGGTCGCACTTTTAAAAGGCAGATGAACTGCAATGTGTACTATAACCTAGATCGCATCCATCTTGCTATAGGCAATGTGTGCATAGTGACTACTTTCAGCAAGGGTTATCTTGATCCTTCTACAATTGCAAAGCCACTGATAGAGACTCCTACGACCACGCCTATGACCAAGCCTAGGGAGAAGGGCTGTGATATCTCACCCCATGCTCAAACTACTAGAACCAAGCCCACCAAGGCCATTCACAAGGCCAAGGAGTCCACACTCATATGGGTGCCAAAACGACAAGGGCCACCTCCTTGTAGACCATAGAAATGTGCTTCTAAACACAAAAACTATCAGTCATAGCCTAAGAGGAAGCTTAGATGCTATCGACGTAGGCGTATGACCATGCCGCGATGGATCCCCAAAGATCTCTTGTGAGCACAAGGATACTATGAGGGAGACCCTTGGATATGGGTGCCTAAGAGTGGACATTCAAGAGGCTAAACTCTAAGCAACCTCACTCTAGCTAGAGAGGCTTGCACATACGGAGCCCAGGCTGCAAAGCAAGCTGGACCAACACCGGTTGTGATTAATGAATCCCAACACATTTATCGTCCAAATCTAGAACCCATAATTATCCAAGTCAGAGGAGTTGAGCACCCCCATGGCCGACTCAGATAGAATGAAGCACACCTCCTAAGCCACTGAAGCCCACTGCAGCATCTCAAAGTGCTCCAGAATGCAAAGTCCCATCTGTGACGCTAGCAATGAAGTCATCATTGTCCAGCACAATTGCACCATCACCACCAGCAGGTTTTAGGCCTTTGTACGAAAGACGATCTTTCTTTTCAGTGGCCAAGGATCTTGCTGAGACCTCGAAAGATGACGTAGTGACATGCATCAAGGTGTTAGATAACACCTTCACCACATTCACTAGGAGCTATGAGAGGCTTGACCTAGGTCTTCTCGATGAACCCCTACTTCTGATGTTCATGCATTGCCATGCAGTTGGGAAGACTATGAATTTATGACCGTCAAATTTCCCAAAATTGCCGCTGCATTAATCGCTAATGGAGAAATCTCAAAGGAGCAAGCCATTCTCAAAAGACTAATTACCTCGTACCGCAAGCCTGCTCGCTCTGCACTTGAACAAGAACTAGAGGAGCTCATGCAGCTTGCTAGCTCTGATTCTTCGTTCTTACGATTGTGGTATGCCTTGCGACTCCAATGGGAGAAAAGAGGTTGCCACATCATGACCAATGCCGAACAAAGAAGGACAATCAAAACAATTGAATATGACCCTACTTATGTGGCACCTCTTTCATTTAGGGTTTCGGCCATTACACATAACATACACTTAGATGACCATGTGTTAGCCCACCCTTGCATTGACCAATTCCTTATGAAAGAGGAACTGCACGTTGCTAGACACCTCAACTCTGGGGACATCTTTCATGATGTCTTAACCTATATCACCCAAGCTTCCATACGGCCATGTGAACTTGATCGTCATGCCTAGCTTGAATATAACCCTAACCTCTATACTTGGCTGTTGGCCAAGTAACTCACCCCACAAAGTTCATGTGACTCCTCCTTCTTCCTTTGCTAATCCTAGGAAGGATGTCTTTAAAACTTAAGGGGGGGGGGGGGCGAGGGGGAACAAAGTGAGAGCCAAGTGATGTAGCAAGGTGTAGTGATGGATGAAAATGATCAACTGAATTTAAATAGGAAAGAATGCAAGGAGGAAATAGATATTTCTTTTGAATTATTTCCAAGTTTCATACCTCTGGAGTAGCACGGAAAATTATCACACACATTCTTTCTTGGGTTTTTGTTAATGATGAGTCAATTCATAACGCTAATATTGGCATGGTGTAATGACAGGCACCTACCATGGCAGGACAAGAAAAGGGAGGTAAACTTCCATTCACTGAAGAGGAGCTGACAAAGTATGGGATTAGTGTTGAGACACGTGGATTTAGTCAGTTCACGTTCAAACATACCCTGAATTTAGACAATGCCATCCTAGAAGAGCCAACAGTGAAAGAGTTGGTGGATAAATGCAACCTCCGAAAGTATGTGGAAAAGGTCAAACAAGTTGTAGATTATAGCATATACACTGACTTTTTAAAGAGCTTTGATGAAGGTAGGAGCTCTAGCACGGTCACAGTAAGGACTGGTGACCAGGAAACAAGGGTGCAAGTGCCCCTTAATGCAGCTATCGTCGAGAAAGCCCTGGGGCTTGTGTCCAAGAAGGAGAGGTGCCCAAGAAGAGATGTATATACCATGATGGGAGCCAAAAAAGATGACGTGCACACAGTGGGATGGAATCAGTTTGGCTAATATTCCAAACCCTGCAACAAAGATGCAAGCTAAAATGGTCCATGCCATTTTCTCAAGACAGAGATACAACGCTTTAATGAATAGAATTGAGGTGCCATTACTAGAGAGCATCGTTGTAGGAGTTCCAGAGGAGGTGGATTGGAATGGTTTTATGTAGAAAACTATCAAGAGTTCAGCCGTGCTCCTGGCTCCAGCTGTAGCACACCAACTAGTGGGGATTCTCCTACTTCTACTACATGATCCACAAGGAAAAAACGTGCTTTGAAAGCCTCCACAATCAGATATGGTGGTTTCCTAATGACGGCAATCATCCATGAGGCTATCAAGGATGCTGGTGTAGATGAAGAGCAAGCTGTGCATCAAAGCTCACCTCACCGTGAGGAAGAAGGCTCGAGTGAAAGGACAATAAGCGACAAAGGAGAGTCAGAGGTACCACCTACTCAAGCGGCTAAACCATGGGAGCAAAAGAAGAGTGATAAGAGCCAGAAGGAGAAGAAAGAAAGACTGAGAAAAGAAGAGTGAGCCAAGATGAAGAGGGCTCAAAGAGAGTCAAGAAGGGTGGAGGAGGAACAAAGGAAAAAAGAAGAGGAAGAACTCAAAAAAATTAGAGAAGAAATAAAGAGGGAAGAAGAAAAGAGGCAAAGAAGGGCAGAGGAGAAAGCCGAAGAACCAAGAATGAAAGAACTTGTTGAGTTGGTAGAGGCCACTCATAGATCTATCGAAGAAACCCATGGGGGAGGAGAGATTGATCCTTTGAGTCCCCGCCATGAAGCTAAAGCAAGTGGCAGTGTGAAAACAGCCCTAGTAGTTGTAGGCAAGGACAAGTCCCTGCTGCACCCTCTACCTTCCTCTTTTGTGCCAGTATCAACCGACACCACAACCACAACCGCCCTGCAACCCATGCCCTCTCTAGACACGGCCCAATTGATGAACATGATGTAGCTACTTGTCAGTAAAGTGGCTGAAATTGTACCAAAAGCCGGAGCAAAAAGGCCCGATGCCGCAGATGCCGAGTCTAGGCAAGATCAAAAATGACATAAGCTAGAGGCATCAACCACTACAACCCCTACTCCCATGCCATCTGGTGCCGACTATGATGCTTATATAGCTGAGCTTATAGCACAATTGGACAAGGCAAAAGAAGATATCCCTGGTGGAGTTAGAGAAAGAAAAGGAAACTTCGGCAGCCTTAAGGCTAGAAGTTTCAAAGCAAGGAGTCGATCGAAGAAGGGAAGTGAAAACTCTACAAGATCAGCTGGAAGCAAAGACCAAGGAAGCCCATGACAATGAGAGCTGCCAAGACAAAGGCTGGAAGATGAAGAGCAAAACCTGGTGGCAGAACAACGAAGCTTGAAGTTACTAGTGCAGCAGTATGCTAACTTGCAACAGAGAACTACCGAACTAGAAAGGTATAGACAGATAGAAGCTCAGGAGGGCGAGCCAAGTGAGCAACTAGAAGATGCCATAGCTTTCTGGCTATGGTGTGAACTTGAAGAACAAGATAGATTGGAGAGGAAAATAGAGTTCCTAGAACAAGAAAGGCTGGGAGTTCCTGCAGTAGAAGCAGAAAGGCTGCAAAATGAGGCACAACGACTGCAAGATGCATTGGAGATTACCAAGGGAGACATAGAGGCCCTCATAGCCATGGCCTTTACCCAAAGAAGATTGCACTTCACAGAGATCCAAAGTCACGAGCAGCTTGTGCAAGAAAAGTCAGAGCTATTTTCTGAGGCAGAAAAAAGATTCAGCATTGCAAATCAGGCAAAAGAAATTGCTGAAGAAAAGCTGGCTCGAAAATCTAGGGAAAGAAACCAACTGTAGTTGTTAACAAATGAGCAGTAGTAGGTTGTGACAACCTTGGCAAGTGAGCTAGAAGAGGGAAGAAAGAAGATGGACGAGAGAGCCAGTGAGTGGGAAAGAAACAATTTTGAAAGAGAGGGATTTAAGATAACGCTTGACGGTGGGCGCTGAGTGCGAGAGAGTGCTTGCGGAGTCCAAGGTAGAAGCTATTGATGTATGTGCCAACACACAAAGGCAAGCCTTCCTCAGCACAATACTACATGTCACCTAGGCGGAGGGCAATAATTCAGTGGAGAAGGTAAGAAGGAAGCTAGAACTAACCACCCGAGCACTAAAGTATGGCCTTCAAGAACGGGAGCTTCCAACATGCACATGAATCACAAAAGAGTGGCAATTTCACTACCTACGCCATGCCGGCCTCTCCACTGTTGAGCTTAAGGAACTTGGATTTGAAGAGCATGAGCCCCCACCACCACCACCACAAGCGGTTCCATCAGTTATCGAGTAGAATGTTGAAGAGGGTCTGGACTTTGAGCAGGATGCTGAAGAAGAGCAACAAAGAATGCCCAGTCCGCCTCTACCAGACCTCCCGCATGAAGAGCCCGAAGATGCCCATATGCCCGAGCGCATTGTGGCAGCCCGAAGAAGAAGACAAGAAACTAGCAGAGGAAGCCCAACGCAGAGTATGATCACTGCCAAGACAATTCCCTGAAGAGCCTGTGCCACTACGGGGGGATCCCCATCCTATCAATTGGCCTCAGGAATTGGTCATATGGCATCAATGGGAGTTCAAGACGAGGCCATTTGAACTTTCATTTGCTTATCCACGCTCTCTGGACAATGCTTTGCCTCTAGGTATTCTAGCCAAGATCAAGGATCTGGCTAATGATCTTGCAAACAGGTGGACAGAGGAAAGAAGCCTCATAATAACCAGATAGAGGCACGAGCCTGAAGACTACTGGAAAGACAAGGTAAATAGGGTTCCCAAAATTGTCCAAGGCTACGAGGCACAGCTGAAGTGGCGGAGGAGGATTCGGGATACCAATTTTGACACCTGGACCGCCTTCTGCAGCTCGCTCCCTGAAGAACGCAACGACCCCATCTACATGCCCTACCCCCGTAGGCATGGAATTGACTATGATCGAAATATTCATGGGGATTTTGACTTTCCTAAGATATATAATGTTAATGCCCGGAGCCGCGAGGAATGCCTAGTCTTTAGGTTAGTGGATCTCCTCCCATCTATCAATTGCTTCCTCACAGATTTTTCTTCTTGCCCAAATCCAGCCTTCTTAACTACCTATAATTATCCTAGGCTTATCAAGTTCCTACTAATGCAGAGACCCACAGCCGAGGAAGCCTACCTCCCTCCACTCGTTTTTGACATCAACCTAGGGATAGATAGTAGAGCCATGACTAAAATAATGATGAGGGCAACCCTACTTCCCTCCTTTTTCCTAGAAATCTTAGAGGATATGAGTGATACCCGGTTCACGAGGTGTAATCATCCTTTCTTGTCATCCACACCTCTAAAGGCTCGGGCCGGTATTAAAGAATATCTACAAAGTCGTGCATTCCTATCCCAATGCTTACAACCGTCTCGTAATCCCACTGAAGGTGATAGGCATTAGCCAGTACATCTTCCTTGTATGCAATTCTTCAAAAAAAAAAAGAGAAGAAAAATAAAAAGAGAAAAGAAAAAAGCACGAGGGCTCACTTCACTCACTACACCTAGGGTTTACTCCGAGCCCCTCCCCCACTTCACGCTTAGGGCACATCAAGGGCAGGACTTCCAGACCTGTCACCCTAAGTTTTGCACTGCACCTCCAACAATACACGAACTGGTTCCTCAAGTGTGGAACATTACCAAGGGCTTATCCAAGGTTAGACCCATCTTCCAATTCCACTACACATGCACTTACACCACACCATGAGACAGACACACCCCTTAGGGAGTGCACAACTGTCTCTTGCAAGCTATGATCATGACTCAGTGAATGGCTACCCAGCTAAAGAAGACCATCCACGACATTCGCTAATGACCATGAATTTTTCCCTGAGTCGGACAGGACACCACTACAGCAGCTTCAGGAGCTTTTGCATACTCCGATGGTTGGTGGGATGGACCAACATGCTTGATGTAGCCGACCATCTGCTTGTTGATGGTTACCATGACTGAACCAAATCAAGAAGAAGCAAAACTTTGTGATGGAAGAATTGGTATAGATTTTGGAACCTCATATTCTCCAAATGTATGTTCAAACCCCTAGACCTGCACATTGCTTATTGATTAAGTGTTTTTCGATCAGCACGGGATGCATGGCTACATGGTTCTCAATAGCCGACTGGTAATGAACAGGATTAGAGATGCCCATGCAAAACCTTTATCAGCCATTGTAGAATGGGAGCTACAACTGTGTAAGAAATACCAAGCATCTTCATGAAGTCTAAACCATGCCGGAATCTCTCCCAATTATCGTTAATTAAACTCTATCACCTCTCATTCACAATAGCATCTTTTGATTGTGGTCATCTATCCACCAGTTCCACTTAGCAACAACCCCAACTACCCCACTACTCCCCACCACAGCGCCATGGGACTGGCACTTAGCTAGGAGGGGGGTAATGTTTACCGCATCAAAGGAGCGGGAAAATGGATTAGAGGAGTGGGAAAATAGAAAAAGGAGATAGCCAAAAGGGCAGAGGACAAAGGAAGAAAAAGGCACCTCAATCCATAAAGACTTTTCTTCAACTTGTACACTAGGTACTCCATGCCAGGCTTTGCAAAGCCCTTAGATTGCTCCATGTAAATCCCATCATGCAAGTCCCCATGTAAGAAAGCTATCTTGACATCCATATGGTACAAGTCCAAGTCAAGCTATGCAACCAAAGCCAAGACTAAGCACAAGGTAGTTATCTTAACCACAGGAGAGAAGGCATCATCAAAGTTAATACCATGCTCCTGCTTAAAACCCTTTGCTACCAATCTAGCCTTGTATGCTGGGTTGGGATATCCAGGGGTACTTTTCAGCTTGTACACCCACTTGCATGGCAGAGCCTTATTGCCAGTAGAAGGGCAAAGAAACCAAATCCCAAGTCATATTCTTATCCAAGGAATCTATCTCAAAATGCATAGCCCTCTCCTAGGAGTAACTGTTACCCCTACGCATAGCCTCATCATAGGTGAGAGGCTATCCTGCATCTGTAACTAAGACATAGTGCATGGAGGGCTCAAATCTATCAGGTGGGCATCTATCTCTCGTAGAACACTGCATTGCAAGCTTTATTGCATACCCAACATTCTATCCAACACCTTGGCCATGAGCATCTACTTGGCTCCTCTTGAAATATAACCCTACATATCTCCACAACTCTCTCAAGTTGTCTATGAATCTTGTCTTCATGGAAGACTACATCATGGCTGCGGATGATTTTATGTGCCTGTGGATCCCATAGACGGTAACCCATCAACTTTTGGGTTATACAGATGTAGATTGGGCAAGCTCTCAATTATCTATGCATTTTATAAGTGGAATTTGTTTCTTTATCAATGGTTGTCATGTTTCTTAGACTAGCAAGAAAGAACATTGTGTTGTTGTTTCCACTACAAAGGCTAAATATGTAGCTGCATCTTTAGTGGCTCGAGAGTTAGTATGGCTTCAACAAGTTCTATCAGATATTGGCCATCGTCCTCTCTCCAGTATACCACTTCGATGTGATAACCAAAGTGCCATTAGTCTTGCTAAAGACTATGTTCAACATAACAAGTCTAAGCATATTGCAATACATTATCATTATGTTTGGTATGAAGTAAAGAAAGGCATGATCATGATTGAACATTGTCCAAGTGATCAGATGATTGCATATATATTCACTAAAGGACTCAATGAAGTACGCTTTATTCTACTAGAATTGGAACTTGGAGTAGTCTCAACTTCAATCTTTGGGAATTAATCTACTACGACATTGTAGTGCCATTGTACATACTCTTTGTAGGCACCATATACTTCACACATGCATATACATCTCAGAACTCTTGGTCATCTTTGTAAATAAATATTCAATTTCACTTCACATACACAAATTCACTTTACATACACACAATAATTGTTGAGATATCGAGCTCCACTCGTGATACGCCAGGGTGATCGTTATGTATTTATGTCACCGACTTGTCAGTTGCAGACGCGGTTGGTACACCGCCCATGAATAATAGCTACATGATAGCTATCCTTATCTACTCTAGTTCGTGGCTCAGTTAGTATGCCACCTTAGTTAGTTAAGTTTGGTTTGAGACCCATATATAGGGTTCTTCTATTTCTTTGTACTAGAGTTCTTTTGGCTTACACAACTAAGAAGAGGAAAATTGTTTTCAGCCTCCACCCTTGTGTGTCTTCCCCCATTGTGCAAGCAAGAAAGCTTCAAGCGAGACTCCTTCCTTCTCTCCCACAATCCTGACATGGTATCAGAGCCTTGTTCGTGGTAAGGAGCTCAAGAAAGCAAGCCAAGCTCGCGGTGTTCTGGTAAGAGGAGCAGTGTTGCTTTCATTTTCTGTTTTGGGAGCAGATCTTTGCAGGTAGCACAGCCGGAAATCGCAAGAGTGCATTGTCTCAGGTTGAGACGCCCTTCGCGGTGAAGCAAGAGGGCAGTATATGCTGCAGGTGAAAGCTTTGGCTCTCGGCGACCCTGTTTTTTTTATTTGAGGCCATTTCGGGGCCTATTTTGAAGGCAGAAGTTTTCTGCACGCACTCAGGAAAAGGCCCTGTTTTATGCTGTGCGACCACTGTTCTACAGGTCGGTGAAAAGTTATCACAGAGATTGCATCGTATGCTTGTGTGCAGAGACATTGGGAGTTACAGAATCATCCTTGTTGCCTGTTGATGCAAAATCGTCACTAGGAAGTGACTGTGTGGTCAAATACCACTTTCGCCAGTTTTGCAGATTTGCCCTTGTGAGGGTGAAGCTGTGTTTTTTGCAGTGACAGAATTTTTTGCAGTGTTCTGTAATGGCGTCTGATTCTCTTTCACAGATTGTCACTGAAAAGCTTGACAAGAACAACTTCCAAGCATGGAAGTTTAGAATGACGAATTTTCTCATGGGAAAAGGATATTGGGAATTTGTTGCAGGAAATGAAGAAGAACCAGTTCTTCTTGATGTTCCCAATCAACAGCAAATGCAGGCATTTAAAGCATGGCATGAGAGAGCCAGGAAAGTTATGTATTGGCTGTCTATCAACATTTCAGACTCTATGATTGTGCATATTTAGGATGCAAGTACGCCAAAGGAGGCATGGGATACTCTGTCAAAGATGTATAGCACAAATACGCAAGCCAGGAAAATGCAGCTCAAGCAAGAGTTGCACAATGTGCAAAGAGAAAATATGAGCATCAATGACTACCACATGAAGGTGAAGAAGATTGCAGATGCACTTGCTTCCATTGGGTCGCCAGTGGAAGATGATGATTTGGTTTCCGTGACCTTGAATGGTCTAGGAAAGGATTATGCACAGTTCCGAACATCCATTTCTGTCCGTGAAAGATTTCCTGATTTTGAGGAGTTGATTGCTCTTCTAATTTCTGAGGAGCAGAGAAATGGTGGTGCATCTTCTTCAGGAGGAACTTCAAAAGAAGTTGTCTTCTACTCAAATACTGGAAGAGGTAGAGGCAAAGGTAGAGAAGGCCAATTTGGAGGCCGTGGTAGAAATCAGAATATGCAACAAACTCAAGAAAACCAGTCCTATGGAGGAGGACGTGGTAACTCTAGAGGCAGGGGGAGCCAAAGAGGTCGTGGTGGATGGCAAAGAGGCCAAAATGCAAACAGTAATGTTGAATGCTACTATTGTGGTAAAATGGGTCATATGGCTAAAGACTGCTATAAAAAGTAGAATGACATCATGAATGGAAAACTGCAACAAGGAAATTATGCATCCTCTAGTAGACAGGGTGATGACAGAAATGAGCATCAGTTTATGGTGCAACACATGAACAATTCTGTGACAAGTGCAGAAGAAAGCAACGATGTATGGTATGTTGACTCAGGTGCATCAAACCACATGACAGGTCATGCAAAATGGATGGAGGATGCAAGGAAAATGGAAAAACCAGGATTTGTGGAGACTGGTGATGATACTGCACATCCTATTGTGCAGATTGGAAAAATTCCTTTGTCTATGCAGGATGGGAAAAAGAAATACCTGTCCGATGTATTTCATGTCCCGAATATCACCAAGAATCTGGTTTCTGTTGGTCAAATGGTTGAGCAGGGCTTGCAGGTCAGATTTAATCCTCATGGATGCTTTGTTGAGGATATGAAAAATAAAGGTCGCTTGATAGCAAAAGGAAAGAAGAAGGGCAGAATGTTTACATTGGATGCAGACATGTCTGAATTGAGTGCAGCAATGTTTGCACATGGGACCGGTGTAGTTGCAGATATTGATATCTGGCATAAACGCATTGGTCATGTTAATGTACAACGACTTAAATCAATGCAGGCCCAAAATATTGTTGCAAGTTTGCCTAAATTCAAGGTTGCAGAAATGCATAAGGTATGTGAAGCCTGTCAGTTTGGAAAACAGGCAAGGAAACCATTTCCTAGACATGTGAAAGAGAGTGAGAAGCCATTGGAATTAATCCACTCTGATGTGTGGACTACTAAAGCTGCATCTCTTGGAGGCTGTCATTATTTTTTTACTTTTATTGATGACTATAGCAGAAAAGTTTGGGTGTATTTTATGAAAAAGAAAAGTGAAGTTTTTGGGCATTTCAAAACTCTTAAAGCTATGGTTGAAAAAGAAACAGGCCTGCAGATAAAATGCCTAAGGTCAGATGGAGGGGGAGAGTACCTCTCAAATGAGTTTGCAAGGTTCCTACAGGAGCATGGCATAAAGCAGCAATATTCATGCAGTCATACACCACAACAAAATGGAATTGCAGAAAGGAAAAACAGGCATATTGGAGAGGTATCTCGTGCTATGCTCAATGAAAAAGACTTGCTAGTTTTTTATTGGGCTGAAGCAGTTGCTACAGCAGTCTACATAATGAACAGGACTCCCACTGCAACAATACATGGAATGACTCTAGAGGAGAGGTATACTGGTAGGAAACCAGATATTTCTCATTTGAAAATTTTTGGTTGCATTGCCTATGTACATGTGCCAGATGAGTTGAGATCCAAGTTGGATCCAAAAGCTGAGAAGTGCATCTTTATTGGTTATTCTCTGCAGCAAAAAGGGTATAGATGCTATAACCCTTCTACTCGTAAGTTTACAGTGAGCAGAGATGTTGTTTTTGATGAGATGAGTAGCTGGTATAAACCAGTAAATGTGATTGATGATGTAGATGCACAAAATGGTAATGCTGCACAGAATTCACAGCAGCAGTCACAAAATATTAGTGGACCTGGAGCGTCCTCTAGCAGTGATTCACATTCTTTGCCATGGACAGGCAGATTGAGATCAGGAGAATCTTCTCAAAGCAATGCAAATAATGGTATGCGGGTATCACGAAAAGGAAAAGAGAAGGTTGATCAGCCCATGTTTGATGTGAATGCAGGTCACTCTTATGTGGATGGTGAATCCAGTGGCTCAGAACAGAGCATTGATAATGAGTTGGGTATTCCTTCTATTGTTACACATGGAGTAAGGAAGACCAGGGATGTTTTGAGAGCACCTGGGAGTGAACCTACTTTGCGCAGGTCTACGAGAGCTAGGTATCCTGTGGATAGGCTGAAATATGATGGATTTATAGCCATTCACTATGCATATATGGTCAAAGTGATACAGGAACCAGAACCCACATCTTTTGAGCAAGCCATGGGAAAAGAAAAATGGGAGAAAGCCATGGATGAAGAAATGGATGCCTTGGAAGCAAATGCTACATGGGAGTTAGTACATTTTCCTAAAGGTAAGAATGCAATTGGCTGTAAGTGGGTTTATAAGGTGAAGCACAATGCAGATGGTTCTGTGAACAGATATAAGGCAAGATTAGTAGTCAAGGGGTATGCACAAACATATGGCATTGAGTATGAAGAAACATTCAGTCCGGTTGCAAGGATGGCAACCGTCAGAGCAGTCATTGCTATGGCTGCATCAAAGGGATGGTCTTTACATCATATGGATGTAAAGAATGCCTTCTTGTATGGTGATTTGCAAGAAGAGGTCTATATGGAGCAGCCACCAGGTTATGTGCATGCTGTTCATCCTGAGTTTGTTTGCAGGTTGAAGAAAGCCTTGTATGGCTTGAAGCAAGCACCTAGAGCATGGTCTGACAAGATAGGACAGTATCTTGTCACTATTGGCTTTCATATTTCCAAGGCAGATTTCTCACTTTATGTGAGAAAAATAGAGAAAGATATTATGCTACTTGTCATTTATGTTGATGATTTGATTATGACAGGTGACAGTGATGAAGATATCCTTCATGTGAAAATGCTATTGAAGCAGAAGTTTGAGATGAAGGATTTGGGAGAGCTGCGTTATTTCTTGGGCATTGAGGTGATTAGATCACCAAGTGGGATTCAGCTCTTACAGAGGCAGTATGGATTGGACATGCTGTCCAAATATGGGATGACAGGCTGTAAGCCTATTTCAATTCCTTTGGAGCAGAATGTGAAGCTGAGCACAGATGCAGGTGAGCTTCTAGAAGACCCTACTATGTACAGACGCATAGTAGGAAGTTTGATTTATATGACTATTACCAGGCCAGATTTGAGCTATGCTGTTGGATTGGTAAGTCAGTTTATGCAGGCTCCTAGGAAACCACATTTGGATGTGGCTAGACGCATACTCAGGTATGTGAAGTCCACATTGCAGTATGGATTATTCTATGAGACTGGGGTTCAGATACAGTTACATGGATACACTGATGCTGATTGGGCTTAGTATTTTTGATAGACGATCTACCAGTGGATATGTGTTCTCTTTTGGGAGTGCTGCAGTCACTTGGAGCAGCAAGAAACAGCCTACAATTGCCTTGTCGAGCACAGAGGCTGAGTACAGGGGTGCAGCAATGGCTGCATGTGAGGTAGCTTGGTTGCATAAGCTACTTTATGATATGCATCAGTCTAGAGATGGGCCAGTTGTCATTTATTGTGACAACATGACTAGTATACACTTGGCAAATAACCCAGTCTATCATGCTAGAACAAAGCACATTGAGGTGCATTATCACTATGTGCGAGAAAGGGTTTTACTAGGTCTTATTGATCTAGTTTATGTCAGCACAGAGGATCAGGTAGCTGACATATTCACGAAGACATTGGGCACAGAGAAGTTGCGCAAGTTCAGAGACATGCTTGGTGTGCAGGAATTGGGATTGAGCTCGAGGGGGAGTGTTGAGATATCGAGCTCCACTCGTGATACGCCAGGGTGACCGTTATGTATTTATGTCACCGACTTGTCAGTTGCAGACGCGGTTGGTACACCGCCCATGAATAATAGCTACATGATAGCTATCCTTATCTACTCTAGTTCGTGGCTCAGTTAGTATGCCACCTTAGTTAGTTGAGTTTGGTTTGAGACCCATATATAGGATTCTTCTATTTCTTTGTACTAGAGTTCTTTTGGCTTACACAACTAAGAAGAGGAAAACTGTTTTCAGCCTCCACCCTTGTGTGTCTTCCCCCATTGTGCAAGCAAGAAAGCTTCAAGCGAGACTCCTTCCTTCTCTCCCACAATCCTGACAATAATCCTTCTTGATCATGGTTGTAAATTTGTATCTAGGAGCTAGGGTTTTTCCCTTGTGCTCCCCAAGGGTTTTTTCATCTGCAACTGGAGACCTTTGTTTGAGTGGGGATATTGGAGCTATATATAGCTCACCCTATCTAGACTAGGTCTCACATATATATATGTAGATTGTGATTAATATGAAATAGTCCTCGGGAGTCTACATGGTGTGTTTCTTCTCTCCCTCTCGAGTCTCTACATATCTTCTCTCTCCACATCTCAACAAAGACTACAATCATCATTATCATCTTTTATTGGAGTAGTGATCAAAAGCTTTTGATTGTAAAACTTACAAACAAAAATTTAAGTACATAAATGAAGGTTTCAAAACATTTTATTCATTTTGAAAGCCTTTGACTAGTTTCTTCCCTTTCTGCTTCGCCTCCAACTCAACTAATGGTAGTCCATAGGTACATTTTTAGGGATAATTTTATTTTAATTTTAAAATATAATTTATAAATCATTTTCTATTTTAAATACTTTTGTTGTGCTAGAGGTCTCCCTCATACTTTAAAAGTATTTTTATAATTTTAGTCTCCCTTTGTATATGTGTGGATTAGAGACATGCCTCGCACTCTAGAAATAGGATATTAGGATTATTCATTTGTGTTATGTTGTATTAGAGGCTTGCACTTTCCTTCATAATACAAGCATACAATTTTCTTGGATTTTCTATTGCTAGTCCTCAAGACTTGCATTTGCATTCCAATAGTAAGTGTAAGCTATAAAACATCCATTTTTATGTCTATTAAAGGTTTGTATCACATTCTACGAATGGATTTAAACTTTGTGGTATTGTATACTTGTGTTGCGTTGGAGGTGCTCACACTAACTCACAATACAAGCATAGAAACTACCTAGTCTTTGCTATTTGACATGTGCACTCACACTCCAATAGCGTATCTAGGTAATAAAAATATTATTGTTAAGAGTGTTAACACTTCAGCCACTCTCTGGAAAAGGATTTAAACTGTGATGCTTGTACTTGTGTTCGTAAGAAACTAGTATTTCCAGTTACAATAAAAGTGTAAGAATCTTCTTGCATTCAAGTGATTTGTTCATTGTGTTTGTTAAAGAAGGAAATATGTGTTAGTGTAATCTATCATTTTTGTATATTAAAGGCTTATCTCACATTCTCGAAATAAAATTGCATTTTGGAATACGTGTATATTTGTCATTTTGGAGTCCTCATTGGTGTGAAAAATTCTCTAATACAATAGAATAATCAAACTTTACTAATACTTATGGTGGATTTTGTGATAGCCTTAAGCCAAAATTCATTCAAATTTGACTTGGCTAATCTTCCTACCATGATGTCCTCCATTAAGCCCTTGGGGATATAGCTAATCAGCTTAACATAAGTGAACGTAGCATGGAAGATTTGGGTGGTGACTCTAAAATCATTGTCCTAGATAGCACTAAAGAGCAACCAATGTCCATGCCTAGGATGAGCTCCACCAATTCTTGTTGTGTAACTTTGGCAAGCATGATCTCCCCTTTTTTCTATGATGCACACATTGTAGAGGCCTTAATATCTAGCATGAACTCCCAAATGAAAGCCATGGAGCCAAGCATTTGTGCAAGTCCACTCATGACCTTGATGTCTTCCAATGAGTCTATAGTGACTTAATCAGCAATTTGGCTATATCATTGCCTGTTATGGCCTTGTCTATCTTGTTCAACAAGAAAAGTTTCTAATTCCCCATGTTCCATAGCACAAGTTGGAGGTTGCAGGCCTATTGTGGCTTCAAAGTAAAGAAGATTTTGTCATAGTTCGTCGTGTCTTTGATGGGTCTTACCTTTTGGGTGGAGCCATTTACATGGAAGAAATAACATAAGGTGAATATTCTCATGTCGAAGTGGTGGTAGTTGAACAAAAAATTCGATATTACATTAGCGAATCAAGATGTCCAAAAGGGGTAGGGGTAGTCTTAGACAACTCTCTTTAACTTCGTCAAAATTCAAGAGGAGCTTTGTTTATCACTTTTCTTAAATGAAACATTGAATTCACCAAGTCTCAAGATTTAAATTAACCATTCACGATACAAAAGATTTAGAAGTACAAGGCTAGCATAATGGGTACACTACATGCACCCGCTTTTGTCGTATTTCCAACATGTTTTGCATGTGGCTGTATATATAAGAGTTGTTACAACTAGAAATTCTCTAAGAATCTTGCTTGTTGTGCCTACATATTAAATGTTTATAGAAACGTTTTTGAGTGACAATGATAGGAACACAATAGGAAGAGTAACTAGGCAAAAGCAACATTGAAGGCCAGTGACATGAATCAAAATAACAATTGGGATGGGAACTTACTAGACAAATCTGAACATGAAGATAAAGTCAGTGACTTATAAACGTAGGGGTGCACCTATAAAAACTCATCTATATAATGTGCACTCAAAGGCTATTAAGAAATACTCTTTGTTTACATGATCTAAGGCCATAAACTAATCTTTCCCTTTTTTTAAAAAAAATTATTATTTGAAGAACCCCATTTTATAGATATAATCCTATAAATAAAATCAAACAAAATATCCTATCCTTTGAGCTTGTGTGTGGTATCTTACATGTTCTATAAGGTAGACTCCCCGGGCTTATAAACAGCAACAACTAGAATAGATAGGCCTTCCATATGCTTTGCATGCGTGTGTATCTCTCTCTCATATGTATCTTTCCTTCACTTACCTTTGCATGCCATTTAATCCTATCAAGTTTTGAGATATCATTATAATTACCCACATACACAAAACCCTTTATTATCATGTAGTTGTGCTATGGAAGGGTATATACATGCAATGGAGATATTGGAAACTTCTAGTTTCCCCTCCTATCATATGCCCCTTCACAACTTAGTTACCTTTTCAATCATCATGCATGTGTGCATCATAGAGCCGGTAGAAGCTTATTGTCTCTTTTTTTCCCCCTCTGCACGTTAGCCCCAAAATGCGTTTTCAATACTAAACATGTGCATGGCATTGAATTGAGGAACTTTTGTTGATTTTCCGATATGCATGCTCAGCCACATCATGGTTGCCTTATCATTGGCCATATTGCACATAGCATACAGTGTATCGAAGAAGGCGGGATAAGGAAACTTACATTGTTTTGAAGGAACGCAATAAACCATTTCCCAAAAGTAAAGACTTGAAGCATGCACATGCAAATTGAGCTCGTAGAAATGCATTGGAAGCTATTGAGTATAAGAATTCACACCACTTTGAGTTAAGGTAAGATTAGTATCAAAATTTGGCTCTCAAAAAATAGAAGCTAGAGCTATGCACATGTTTTTAAATTCAAGTCAACGAAGCATGAGCTAGAGCATCATGCAATGTGCCCCTCAATTTGTACAATGTGTTAGTCCTCACATGCTGTAGCCCTAGTATGCTACAAAATGAGAAAGCATCTCTAAGTTTTCTATAGATACTCCTAGCATATGCTACAGATCCTAAAGAAACGAAACGATGGACCATGACATGAAAAACAAGCCCTATGCTTCATAAGAATGCACCCCCTTGCATGATGTATACAGCCTTGAAGGAAACCGATGGCTACAACACTCGATTGGTTCTTGAACATTTTGATTTTGAGGAATATTCGTGTGGGGATGCATCAAGAGAAAATGAGATGGAGCGAGTGGGGTGGCAAAAGCATAAGCATGCAGGAGACCCTTTGAATCCTACCTTGCAAGTACTATTCGAGGACCATGCTCTATTCAAGTTTTCTATAATTGAGCACACTACACATCCTCTGAGAGCAAGCCCTCCATGTTCAAGAAAACCTTCGGTACGTAGGCTTATTGCGTTCGGTACGTAGGCTTATTGCGTTCGGTACGTATATGATGTCTTATCCTTTAACATTGTTGCATCCCGCGTATCCCACATGCAACGGCGCGTAATCCGGGCTTTGCTTATAAACTGTGCGGAGAGCGGCGCCTCCCATCTCATCTGTCCCCGGTGGGCTCTCCCTAACTTAACAAACAACGAACGGAACAAGCAACAACGAGAGGAGGCGCTGTCTCTCGGCGGGGGGTAAGGCGCGGGGACAGCCTTGGCGCGGGGGGCTTGGGACGGCCCCCTGCTACCACCTCCACCACCCTAACTTAACAAACAACGACCGGAACAAGCAACAAACCGCTACAAGAAAAGAAAGAAAATAAAAATAAATAAATAATAGAAACAGAAAAGAAGAAAAAATAAAATGACCCTACCCGCCCGGCACGGCCATCGATCCACCCACCGTCTTTTGCCCCCCCCGCTTTTTGCACTTTAGAATGCAGCGAAAAAGCTACCATTACCAAAACCCCGTACAGCTGCTTCATTCAAGCTTAAAAAGAGAGAGCCTTAACCTTAGCTAGCTGCATTATTATATTACATTTTGATATTATAATAAACAAGCAACCATGCATTCGAATGCTTGTTTGTGTATTTTTAAAAAATTATTCCGATATGTTCGTCCATATCATATTTCTGGAGGGCTATGTTGACACATACTTTGAAGATTATACCGATGAGGATGAGTATTTTGCCACAGACATACTGATATGTTAGATATTTTGAGTGGCCGAAGTCAGCGGCACTATTCATATATTTTGGTTTGCCTAGTGAGATTGATCGTATAGATATTCTAAGCTAGGTGAGCAAGGGCTCGTGCATGAAGGGCCCAAGGTTTTTTATGTTGAAACATGTGGCATTGTGTACAACTACTGAGTACATGCTTTTAGCATTGTTTTAGGGAATCTTTGCATCTTTGGAGGGAAAGATGGAATGGATTTCTTGAGAACACCTCCATGCATAATCCAGTGGGCATAAGCTCAATGGCCATAAGCATGGTGAATGATAACATAGAAAAGGATGGGAAATAACTTAACCCTCATTGAAATATGGTTCATTGGCAAATGATGCATGTCTTGCAGAAGAATAAAGGGAAAGAGTAAAGCATGTATTTTACGTCTACTTGTATGCTTTGTGGGAAAAAGAGGGATTTTCCTTGCATGCTTTCAAGAACCTAATTTAGGAGGGTGGCAGTGCAACATGCCTTTTGGATAAAGGAGGTTCTTCATGTAGAGGACTCGGGAAATGTTATTATGGGCAAGGGTGGCCAGTGCATCTCTCCTTCTACTCCCATTTTTGTGTATTCCCTAGACTATGTTAGAACTCACCTTGCTAAGGAGGGAGGCCAGGGGTGCAATAAAAGGAGGGGCATGCCAGCTCATTGGACTCTTGCTATTTTGCAAGATGGCTCTGAAGTTTGATGGTTTACCAGGCCTTTATCGAGGTTTCAATAGTTCTTGTATTGAAATCAATGTGTATACCATGGCAAATACTTTGGAATGTACCATTCTCTGGAGCTAGAGGTGCTTGGTGACAATCTTCATCTTCTGGAGTCGCTTCTAACTTTGATTGTGTTGAACATGATCACCGAACGATAGTATTCTTTAGTGTGGATCTATTGGGACTACAACTGTGGTGGTAATTCAGAAAGGACATCACCTTCATGACAATTCCGAAGGCGACTGTAGTGATGTGACAATTAATAAAGCTGTCTGGTCTAATATCTAGTGCGAATTCAAGTGTTGATGATATGTGTGCTAATTATCCTGATCAATCAACATGATCAGAGCTAAATCTAAAGAAGGGTGGCATGCAAATTGTTGGGTTACAACAACACAACCTGTTACAGGTTGGCATTTTGGCTTGTAAGGCATGTTTGTAAGAAAAAACATATGGAATTGCAATTATGCTTGGCATAGTGATCAACTTAAGACAAACAAGCCTTAAGAAGTCCTATCAAGTGGCTCTTTCTACACTCAATCATCTAAACCTCATGATAGCTTGTGGCCTACCTCAATGGTGATCTTCTTCGACTACAAGGTTGCCTTTTAGCTATACTCCACTGGATTTATAAAGACAATCGAGTAGAGACAACATCGTTGCAAGTCCTACTCTCTCCTCATGAAAAGTACAAAATCCTTATCATGAGAGCTAGCACCGCCATCATTGAACTCCTTTAGTGGAGTCTATGCTCCTCCCTACAACCATAAGGGGTTGAAAGCTCCTTGTTATCATAGCTATCATTCAACAATGGCATTTTATGATGATCAAGGAACCTTAGAAATAAATATGTGAAAACAAGAGAAGTGTATATCTACCCTAAGAGGAAAAGGAAGCTACACTTAATTTGCATGCATTGGAGAAGTAGAGCAATGATATTGATGTAGCCATCCCTTTTCATCTTAATTTTGTTTATGTGTAGTTCAGTGCTTTACAACAGTAAAAAAAACAATGAAGGAAGTGGGCGAGTTCTATCTCATGTCAGAAAAAATGCTTGAAGTTTTGAAGTGACTTGATAAAGGTTAATGACAAGGGCTTAGTTTTGATCACTCTTGAATAATTTTATTCTCAAATGAAGTGAAGGGCTAAGCATAGTTTGTGGTTAGCATCATCGACTACTCCTAATCCATGGAAGTCCTTGGGTGAATCAAAGGGCCAACATCTAGGATATTCTCATATTAATTTGTGATTTGGATTCTAATCTCTTGTCAAGGATTGTAATCTGGGTTTTTCATAATATAGTGCATAATATTCAAAACATCTCTTCTTGTTTAACTAATTCTACCACTCTTCCTTGAATCTCTTAGTAGATACTCCACATCTTATTGGCCACCAGTGCATGTCCTTTCAATATCAATGTTGAATCCAATATGAGATGCCATGACAAGGTTGTAGAATGGGGACTGTATGAATCATGAAGCTGACAAGGACTTTAAGAGGAATGTAGTAGGGAGTGGATGAAGTTACTAGAAAATTATGTACATGTAGTTATGCATAAAGATTTGGATATGGATTGTAGGGTATGAGTATATTTATTGAGGTAGTAAAAATACAGTTACCGTATGTAGTCATAGATATGCGAGAATAGGAAATTACTGAACAAAAACCTAAGTAGATGGAGAATTTGACAAAAACCTAAGTATCTAGTCATAGATATGCGACAATAGGAAATTACTGAACAAAGACCTAAGTAGATGGAGAATTTGGCAATGGAAGAGAGAATGTGAGTCTATTTAATGGATAGGACCTATGTAACCACCTCAAAGCTCTTGAAGAAAGGATGCAATAGTTTGATGTCCTAGAGGATTATAGGATTGAATGTTTAGAATGCATTGATGAAAGTGGTGTCACGACGTTGCGCATCCACCACTGCGAATCTAAGGGTGGAGTTTTTCACCAGGAATTTGAAATCATTAGTCAGTGTCATTAGGAATTTATTTTTTGTTGTGTGTGTGTTTTTTATTTGCATTTTTGCATGAGGCATGAGCACATGTAGATAGGCTAGGCACATTTTCTTCAGTGCATTCATAAATGTTGTGTGGATCATCACTTGATTGGTTGCATAGCATGGATTCGATTTTGCATGTCCTCTTCAAATCATAAATGATTGAGCACAAAGTTCTATTTCAAAGCATATTTTCTTGCTATGACACATTGTACAACATTAAAGCATGTATGCCGTGAAGGCCATGAGGATGCACCATTTGATGAGAAAGCCTTGTGATGTGCTGTATCAGATGCAAATGGGAAGTTTATTTTCAGTTCAGTGCCTTGTGGACAGTACAAGCTTGTGCCTTATTACAAGGGAGAAATTACAGTCTTTGATGTTTCACATGCTTCCATTGAAGTAGCTATTGGTCATGATAATGTTGTTATCATTGAGCCATTTCGAGTAACTGGGATCTCTATTGGTGGCCGAGTTGTAGACAATTAAGGTAGTGGTGTGAAGGAAGTGTAGATATTTGTAAACGATGCCCAAAAAGCCACAAATGATGTGAAAGGGTACTACAAACTTGACGAGGTCACATCAATTCACTACACAATCAAGGCTCAAAAAGCCTCACTATAGATTTAGTACATTACACTGAGCCATTTCATGGTACTCCCGAATATTTATTGCTACCAAATATTGTTGTAACCCAAGAACAACCTTGTCTTTTAATTGGCCAATGAACCTTTGCTTGCTTAAAAGAGACAAGTTCCATATCGAGCTTATGTCTGTTGATCATATCCGAGAGTATTTTGATTTTGTATCTTGTCTATATCTTTAATCAAAGAATTTTTTTTCTCAAACTAAAATTCTTATGGATAATTATTTTACATTGAGTTCTCCCATCGCAAAGCATCCCTGCGGTGAGTGACTTTCACGAATCCTCACACAAATACCGTGCAAGAACGGGTTAGAGGAACAAGTTTAGGAGTTATGACGGATGTATGGTATAACTTGGGATGACTACAAGCATGCTCAAAAATATTGAAAAGAATGTAAATCTGCCCAAAAAGCTAAGGAGATATGATGGATGTATGGTATAACTTGGGATGACTACAAGCATGCTCAAAAATATTGAAAAGAATGTAAATATGCCCAAAAAGCTAAGATTTGTATGGAAAATCGTGATTTATCTATTGAACTATTTGAGCTTCCACTGCTAGTTGTTGAAGTGACATAGGATAATACAAATACTGATACAAAGCCAGAGATAACTGATGATGGAGAGATTCTTTCTAAGGATGATTTTTTACTATCTAACACGAAGGTGGATGCTATACTTATGGACATATTGCCTATAATTATAGAATTAGACATAGTGTTTGAGGGTTGTGATTATGTAGAGGTTTTGATTCATGATACTGCTATGTTTTTGTTATACAGATTGATGCTCAGGATATAGATGCATTGATAGATGTAATGCTATAGGAGACTATTACAAATGCTATGGTTGATAATGTGGATCCGTGGTCTATTGATGTGATTGGTAAAATTTCTAATGGGGATGTGATGATGGATCATATCGATGCTAATATGCAAGAGATGGATGATGCTATGAGAGTTGAAGGTATGAAAGAAATATATGCTTTAGATGAATACACCAATGCACACATGGATGCTCCAACCATGCATAAACTCAAGGATATAGGATGTTACACTAATATTTTGGGTTACCCTTTGATCTCAGAGAATCTAATGAGTTCATGGGTATTAGTCATGGAAGGCTATATGAATGAGGGATGCCATGCACTATCAATGCCTTATGATCTAGGTGAAATTAGAGATTGGAATTGTTATGTATTCTAGAATATATCGATGACTTGGCTATTTGATCCTAGTGGGAGGTTGTTTATTCAAAAAAAGAAGGTCATGATCATATTAGTGTTTGATCTAGGTGGCTACATATTGTGGCACATCAGAGGGATATATAGGTTCGAAGAGGGTGGATGTCATGATGTTGTGCATCCACTTATGAAAACCCTAGGAAAAAGGACATGAGCTAGGTGTTTTGTGTAGCCAAATTCAGCGACACTATCCATATATTTTGTTTTGGCTAGTGAGATTGATTGTATAGATGATCTAAGTTAGATGAATAAAACCTCATGCATGGATGGCCCATTTTTTTAAATGGTGAAATGGTTGGCATTGTACGACTAATGAGTGCATGCTTTTAGCATTGTTTGTGAGTACCTTTACATCTTTGGAAGAATAGAAGGAATGGTTAATGATCACTATATATGAGGAAGGTAGCTTATGGCTTTTTTGAGAACACCTCCATACATGATCCAGTGGGTGTAAGTTGTGTGGCCATAAGGGTGGTGAATGATAACATGGACACGGATGGGAAAAAGCTCATCCTTCATTCAAATATGCTTGATTGGTGAATAATACTTGAATTGGAGAAAAAGAAAGAGAAGGAGAAAAATAAGTATTTAATATATATTGTCATGCATTGTGGGAAAAAAAGGGATTTTCCTTGCATGCTTTTAGGAACCCAAAGGAGGGTGGGGGTGGAACCTGCATTCTCATAAAGAAGGATCTTCATGTGGGGGAATGTGGGAATACTATTATGCACAAGAGTAGCCAGTGTGTCTTCCCTCCTATTTTTCATTTTGTGTATTCCCTAGACTACATTAGAACTCACCTTGCTATAAGGAGGCCAATGCTATAAAGAAAGGAGGGGAGCATCAGGTCAATGGACTCTTGGTTGTCTATAATAAGAGTCTAAATTTTAACAACATACCGAAGTTTTACTAGGGTTTCAACAGTTCTTGTGTTGAAATCATTGTGCATACAGCACTACAATTACAACACTACCTTCAAGATATACTCCACTAGATTTATAAACTTGACTTCAAGGTGGCAACAAGCCAAGTCTCTCTCCATGCTTCTATTCTCAAGAAGACAATTGAGTAAAGGCAACACTATTTCAAGTCCTACCCTCCCCTAACGAAAAGTACAAAAGCTAATCCTTTTGTTGGCCTTATCATGAGAGCTAACACTATGATGAACTCCTTCTGTGTAGTCTATGGTCCTTGCTACTACCATCAATAGTTGAAAGTTCCTTGTTATCATAGCTACCATTCAGCAAGGGCATCTTATTGACTAAGGAACCTTGGAAAGAAACAAGTGACAACAAGAGAAGGGTAAGCCTACCCTAAGAGGAGAATCACGCTATACTTAATTTGCATATATTGGAGAAGTGGAGAAATTGATGTAGCTATCATAGTTCATCTTAACTTTGTTTATGTATGTATTGGTCAATGCTTTATGGAAAGAATGCAATGAAGGAAGTTAGGCTTTACCTCGTCTTACAAAACATACTTCAATTTTTGAAGTGACTTAATAAGTGTTAACTACCGAGGCTTATTTTTTATCACTCTTGAGAAGTTTTATGTTCAAATGAAGTGGAGGGCTAAGTAGAGTTTGGGGTTAATGTCGACCACTACTAATCCCTGGAAGCACTTGGATGAAGTGGAGGGTTAACATTGAGGATATTCTCATATGAAATTGTGACTTGGGTTCAAAGTATTTGATTGGGATTGTAATCTAGGTTTCTCATAGTGTTGTGCATAACATTGAAAGTATCTCTTCCTGTTCAGCTAATACTACCAATGTTCCTCCTCTTTCTTGAATCTCTTGGTAGAGACCCCACCTCTTATTGGCCTACATCTGCATCCTTTCGACATGAGTATTAAAACCTGATGTGAGATGTCATGACAAGGTTGAAGGATGGTAGACTTAGGAATCATGAAGCTAACAAGGACTTAATAAGGAATGTAGTAGGGAGGAGCGGACCTAGTTATTGAAAAAGTGTATACATGTAGTTAAGTGTAAAGATTTGGATATGGATTGTAGGATACATGTAATTCAAATATTAATATTGGAAGTACAAATGCAGTTACCATATGAAGTCATAAATATGCAAGAACAAGAAATTACTAATTGAGAACCTGAGAGGATATAGGATTTGGCAATGGAAGCACAAGAGATGATTAAAGAGCAACCAGGCATATTTAATGGACACGACGTATGTAACTATGTCAAATTTTTTGATAAAAGGATGCAACAATTCGATATCTAAGAAGATTGTAGGATTGAATGTTTTGAATATGTTGATGAAAGTGGTGTTTAAGAAACAGTTTTAGGAGATTCCACAGATATATGGAATATCCTTGGATGACTATATGTATGCTTTTAAAGTCTAGGAAGAATATAAGTGTGCCCAAAGAGCTAAAATTTGTATAAAAAATCATAATTTGTCTATTGAACTATTTGAGTTTCCACTGCTACATGCTAAAGTTGCAAAGTATAATGCAAAAGTAGACATAAAGTCAAAGATTACTGATGTTGCATAGATTTTTTCTCAGGATTCTTTAAACTATCCGATGTGTAAGTTGATGCTACTATAATTGTAGAATCAAATGTAGTCCTAGAGAAATGTGAAGATGTAGAGGTCTTGATTGAGGATGCTACTATGTAGGTTGATGTTAAAGAAAGAGATGCATTGATTAATGCAATGCTAAAGGAGACTCTTATGCACATTTGTACTTAGCACTTTGATGGTTATTATGTTCCTCACATGGCCAGTGACTTATCAACTATTATATTTAGTTTGCTGCACCTACTTGTATGACATAATTATAGCACTAGTTGATTAGTATAGTTACTTATACACTGTTTAACTTAGTATATAACTTTTTTTTAAATTGTATCTTATTTATAATTTGTATACATTGTATTATGGGTGGAAGAATAAGAAAAAATGAGTAAGAAAGTGTTTTTTCCTCTGTCTCTCTTCTTGTGTTCTTGAGTAAGCTTCTCCTTTTGTGTATAGTGTGTGTTTGGCACAACAACTCAAACAAGTTTCCCCATAACATGATTCTTGTTATGGTATTAGAGCGGTGCCATTAAGAGAGGCTAGTATTGAAGGCTAAAGTGAAGGAGAAGAAGCAAGGATTCAAGCAAGCAAACAAGGAGTAAGAAGCTCTCCCATTCTTAGAGCGGTGCCATTAAGAGAGGCTAGCATTGAAGGCTAAAGTGAAGGAGAAGAAGCAAGGATTCAAGCAAGCAAACAAGGAGTAAGAAGCTCTCCCATTCTTCCACTTTCTCTCTTAGATAGTGCATGTGGAGGCATAGATTATATATTTTTCACGACATAGCAACAATCTTAGATTGTTGTGAGATTTGATGTGCAAACAAAGGATTGCATATTTTGCAAGATAGTCATATACGTTTTTGGCCATTTGAGGCAATTTTGGGCCTCATTTAAGATCCACAAGTTTGCAAATAATAGTTTCAAGATATCTGGCAGTTTTTGATGTATCTATCAAAAATGGATACATAGGTTATAGATTTCAAATTTGCAAGTTCTAAGGTGTTTCCCAGGAATCAAACACAAGTTTTATCTACAACAAGTTGCATACTCAATGTACTATTGAGTAGTCAATTAAAAAGGCTACTTAGTGTATCGATATGCACTTTTTGTGAAAGGTTGTAGAATACTTGTTTTGTGTTTTGTATCAATTCTATGATAGTGATAAATAACAATGGAAATCCCATCATTGAGAAGCTGGACAAGAACAATTTTCCATCATGGAAGTTTTGTGTGATGAACTTCCTTATTGCGCAGGGCCATTACGAGTCCATTTCACGTAAATAAAGAGCTAGAGCTGAGTAATCCTATGACTGTAGATGAATTAAAAGCGTAGAAAGAATGGAATTCAAAATAAAAAATGGTGATGTATTGGCTTTTTGTAGTCATTGATAATATTATATTGGGATATATCAGAAATGCAGAAACTTCACATGCAGCTTGGACCATTTTAATGAACATGCTTTCAATAAATAGGAAGGCATGGAAAATTCAACTCAAGCAAGGGTTGAATACTTTGAAGAAAGAAAAAATTTCTATTAATGAGTATATTTTGAAGGTGATGATCATTGCAGATGCTTTGGCCATGATTGATACAATGGTTGATGACAATGATTTGGTTTCATCTACTTTGGATGGCCTTAATACTGTCAAGGCTTAGAAATCATTTGCTATGTCTATATATATATGAAAGTCATTTTGAGATTTTGATGAGTTGATCTCTCTCATGATCATCGAAGGGATCAATGTGTGGGGTGAACTATTTGAGAGAAGTGGTAAATAAGTTCAATCATTTTACTCAAGTTTAGAAATGGAACATGGTACATCCTTTTCGAGAGACTGTGGTATGGACGTATTGGTGATAACCAGCAAAACAAGTTAAATGAGCAATTCGGTGAAATGAAGTTTTCAAGAAGCCATGAAAACTTCAAAGACAAGGGGAGCTCTAGAGAAAGAGGTGGATGATAAAAAGAGGTTTTGGAAATTCTGATAATTGTTTGTAATTATTATGGTAAAACATGTCATTTTGTAGCCCATTGTTATGCTAAGAAGGATGATATCCTTAGTAGTGGTAAATTGCAACAATAAAACTTGCATCGCCTTCTAATGACAAAATGAAGACCAACATGAGTGTTTGTTTGCTATGTAGCATATGATGAATACTATTCCAAGAAATAGGACACATGACAATATATGATTTGTAAATTTAGATGACCTTAATCATATGATAAGTCATGCTCAATGGTTTGGAAAGATAAAGGTTTTACAAAATCTAGGTTGTGTGCGAATGGGTGATGATTCATGCCATCCAATTTTACAAATTGAAAAGATTCCTTTATCCTTGCATGATGGCCAGACAAATAGTTTGTCAAATGTATTAGATATGCCATCAATCACAAAGAATTTATTGTCTATTGTGCAAATGATAAAGCAAGGGTTGCAGGTTTGATTTATGCAAAAGGTTGTTTTGTAGAAGACATTAATAATAAGTGCAGGTTGATCGCAAAAGGAAGTAGAGTTTATCAATGTTTACTTTAGAATCGAGAATTCCTACTATGAATGCTTCTACATATACTAAAAGCAAAGAAGTGGTTGAAGACATTAAAATATAGCACAAATATATTGGACATACAAATGTGTAAAGGTTAAAACTAATGTAGTTTAAGGGCTGATTACAAGGTTGCTTGTTTTCAAAGCTATAAAATTTCATAAAGTGTATAAAGCATATCACTTTGGTAAGTAGGTAAGAAAACATTTTTCTCATGATAGAGATATGAGTAGAAATACAATTGATGTTGTGAATACACATATAGGGCCTACACAATATATATCTCTTGGTGGTAGCAAATACTTTATCATGTTTATTAATTATTGCTCAAGAAAGCTATGGATATATTTCATGAAGAAAAAGAGTGATGTATTTGAGTGCCCCAAAACATTCAAGGCTGCTATTGAAATAGAAACATACTTGAAAGTTAAGTACTTGAGGTCAAATATGGAAGAGAAGATTACCTCTTTAATGAGTTCAGTGGCTTCTTGAGGAATCAGGGATAAAGAGACCGTTTACTCACAAATATATTCCACATCAAAAATAGATTGTAGAAAGAAAAAATAAACATATTGCAAAAGTTGCATGAGCATTGATGGTTGAAAAGAATATTTTGATATGAAGCTATTCATATTGATGTCTATATTATGAATAGCTTCCACAACTATAATTCATGGGATAAGCCCTAAAGAATTCTTTATAAGCAAAAAGTCCAATGTGTCACACTTGAAAGTGTTTGGTTGTATTGCATATATTCATATACGCTTTAAAGCAGAAAGGGTATTGTCGTTATAACCTAGTCATGATAGGTGAGTTTAGAGTAACCACAAATATTATTTTTAATGAGATAAGTATTTGATATGAATCTAGTAGTGATACATTGGATGATTATGATAATCATAATAGTTATGTGCAAAATAAAAAGAAAAAATCACAGTCTTAGTAGACCTGAAACATTATCTAGTACTACATTACCCTTGGTTTGGGTGACTGCGTAGTAGCCCACATCTTTAGGTGCATCTATAAGTATTACAAGTAAAGACAAAGGGAATAAGAAAGTGTCAAATGGTAATTATACATCTACTAATCATTTGGGATCTCATGGAGATTCCAATATGGTTTAGAGAGCTTAGATGATGAGCTTGGTATTCTTTCAGTCAGGACACCAGGTGTACAAAGAGCATATGGTAATGTAAAGGCTTTATTGAGTAATCCTATGGTACACATGTCTAGCAAGGTAAGATACTCTATTAAAAGATTTAGTTTTCAAGGTTATGCAACTCACCATTATGCTTATATGATAAATTTGGTTGAGAATGTTGAGCCCACATGCTTTGAGGATGCTATTGGTCATGCGATGTAGCAATGAATGATATAGATGCAATAGAAGCCAATAAGACTTGGAATTTGGTAGCATTGCTTGAGGAAAATAAAGTTATTTTCTATAATTAGATTTACAAAATCAAGCATAATACAAATGGTTATGTTAGTCGGTATAATGTTAGACTGATTGCAAAAGGTTATGCTCAGACATATAGCATATATTATGAAGAGACATTCACTCCAGCTACTAGCATGGCAAGATGCATGATTGCTTTGATAGTACCCAAAGATTGGAGTTTGAAGAAACTAGATGTCAAGAATGCATTCTAGTATAGTGAGTTGTACGAAGAGGTGTAAATGGAGTAGCTAACAGGTAATGAGGATTTAGAGCATCCCATATGTGAGGGATTTATAGCATCAGAGGGGGGTGACATGCATAAAAAGTTGAAGGCCCAGCCAAGTATTATCATTGTGATAAAAAGGGATATTGGCACAAGGATTGCAAAGAGTTAGAGGCTTCGAGGAAGGCAAAGATGAAGATGAAGCAAGTTCCTAACTCCTCTACGCAATCATCATCTTTCTTAGACACTCTAACTTGGATCCTGACCAAGGCCAAGGCCAAGAAATAGACATGATGATCTTCTTTAGACCACAGAAAGGACTTGGTGTCTCCTCTTGCTTTCCAATATTAGTGATGCGATCATCCCTTATGACTCTCCAATGCAAGAGAGGATGTGTAAGTGGGTGGTGAGATGGGGTAACTACGCCTCATCTATACAGATATACAAGCACACAAGTTCTAGAAAGGAGCATCCCTAGCACACAAGCTGAAGTCTAACAAGTTTTGAAATCCTAGAGTTAAGATTGACATCCAAGTCCATGATAGGCTATTATTTGACACATTGTTATTAGCTCCTAGTTCGAGTTCATATGAGGTGACACTTTGGCAATCTTAACCAAAGGCAAGGAATCTATGGTCATTTATGTTTAGAGGTTTTTTTTTTTGGGATAATCTTGTACTAGATGCTTGACTTTGACACTTAGATTCTCTTTGAAACACCTTATTGGTGGCTTCATCACCCACTACTTGGAAATCCATAGTCCTATTTTGGTGGTCTTTGTTGTATAGACTATGATGAGTCATTATCATTATATCATTCTATTATATCAAATCACCCATGATCTAAGAGTCAATGTTAGCAATTTGATTAGCTCGTGTGATTCTAACTCATACTTAAAATTTTTAGGTATTTTAGGCATTTTATTGTGACCATTATAATATTTATATAAGCATTTTATGTAGATCGATATGTTGCCATTTATGGTATATTTTTGTCCTTTATATTCAAGCTCCTTCTCAATCAATCATTATCCAAAAAAGTTCTATTGGAGAGAGAAAATATTCATCTTAGATCACAATGAAAATTCCATGGCTAAAGTATTCCAACATCATGCTTTAATTTGATTTATATAAAAAGCACCATGAAATTACACTCTTTGAATTTTAAAATTATAGAGAAGATATAACTATTGCCTTTGAAATTCACAAAAGGGGTATATAAAATGATACAAAAATTTAAAAAATAAAATTTTAAATTGTCCTTTGGACACAGGTGATATAGAAGGCTTTTATAAGGTGATCCCCCTAGGGGAATCTCTATATAATTTTCTAGTTGAAATTTTTGCATATAAATTTCTCATAGATGCTGGGGTTTAAGTTATTACACTGTTCCTTACTACAATCATGTATTTGAAGCTTGGTTTGATCACATTCATCATCTTAATTGTCTATTTGCTTTATTACAGTCAAGTGAGAGTCTTGTCTTTTTATTGTTTTAATATACAAATCATGTAGGAAATGAGAAGTTATCAACTCCATTGGTCTCAATCCTCCTTATTGGGTGATGTTGAGGCATGTCATAGGAAAATAAGAGCCCAACTATGGTGGCTTTCCTCATTAAAATAGCTATTTATCAACTATTGAATACTTGGGAGACTCTTCAGAGCTCTTCATTTGTGGTTGGAGTACCTTTCTTTGCTTTGGTGTGCATTCACTCCAATTCGTTCAAAGGTGGTCCCCATTTTCCATTAGGTACAATGAAGATATCCCACCAAGGTACATTAAGTTGTGGCCCTCCATCCATCCACCACCTCTTGGAAGAACAAGGAGAGATACATGTCTGCTTTCGAGGCATGCCTAGACACATATTATTAGTTGAGAAGAAAGTTACCATTGTTGTGATATTGCTTACTTATAACAACATCCATGATCACATAGCCAGCACATTTGGCTACACTTGCTCCACGTTCTTCCAAGAGGTGGTGGATGCTAACATGTAGTGTGGGACCCACTCCATTTCGTGGCCTTCCACTCTACAAAGTTAAGGATGGATCTAGATCTCACCGAGGCCTCTCCGATTGCTAGGGGGCCCTAGATTGCACTCATATTAATATGATTTTTCCTCCAAATGAGCCTTTGGTTTCATCGCTACTACATGAACATCATGATAATTCAAGACATATGTGACATCAACATGAAATTCCTTTATGTTAATGTTGGGTGTCCATGTTTTACTAATGTCTGCAAGCTTTTGAAAAACTTTGGGTTTTATTACCACTACCAAGGCCGACAAAGATTGATAGGCACTCTCTTTGATTATCATAGTCTTACATTCCCCAAGTATATTGTTGGGGATGGTGGATTCATTCTTCTTCCATGGCCGTTGATTCCATCATCCAATTATAGTATTATCCCCATTTAGTGCTTCATACATCAGAGCTTCTTCTAAATCCACCATATGCAACTGTAATAGCAATCCGAGTTTCCTCAAATTGATGATGAGTATCATCTTTAAACATAAAACATGACCACTTCATTGCTTATACGATTAGTCGCTCTCCCTTTGACTATCTTAATCAGCACTTCTTTCCATAAAGCTCTCTTTCTCTCTAACATTGCTTTTTTCACGTGCAATATGAGCCTTAGCTTTCCCCTTTCTTTTCTGCTACTACATGCATCTATTCTCTTTGTGTTCCCAAAAATAGCCTCCTAAATGCTACAATGGCTTTAGCCTATAAAGCTAAGGTTTTACTAAGAATTAATTAGATCTAAATGTCTATCGTTATCATTAAACACCAGGATGTTTCTAGTGTAATTATCGTGATATTTCCATTATCTTGTAATTGACCCAACATATGATGCATTTGGAGGTTTCACATGGAGGATGATAATCCACATGGTATCCACCCCATTCGAATTTTCACATCCTTCGAATATGCCACCTATGCAACCACTTGGGTCAAACACCCATATATCCAACTCCTCTCCAAACATGCACATAATCAAGTGTCTAGTTGTATCATAGGTTGGAAAAATAGACATATTTACATCTAGAGTCCCACACCAAGCACCCCCTCTTGAATCCTTAGGACTTGTGTGGGTTTCATACACTTGGGACTTTTGACCTCCATATAGATGCTTGCGATATGCCCATCTAGAAAGAATATTCTTGTTCACCTTTAATCTATGGAACTAAAAGCCGCTCTTGTTGACTCTCACTTTCCACATCCAAATCAACCAAAGCATCACTAAAGGCATCAAGACATTCAACGTGTTTTCGATTTCCTGCCAAGGCATAAAAAGAGATCGTACTTTCATATGTCAAATCATATGAAACATCTCAAACTTTGTAGCATCACATTCATCATTCCATGTATGCATATCCTCTAGCTCTTGAACCTTCTCATGGACTACAAGTGTGTCTTGCGTATCATGTGTATGCATCAATTCTTTAATCTCTCTTTGATTCACTACATCAAGTAATACATGAGCATCATATGCCTCATAAGCACTCACAAGTGCGCACATGCAATTTTTGTCTTATCAACTTCATGCGTTTCAAGGCACCCATTGTATGGCTAATCACAACCTCAGTAATCTTAGCATAGGCCTTTGTATGGCTAATCTCAACGTCGGTAATAAGTAGTGTAGTCTGAGGAAAATCCTATCATGCCTCCTCTATCCTTTTACCATCCTCTTCCTCCATCCTTATTTCATCTTGCTCCAGTATTCTTTTTGCACCCTCTTATAACTTTACATATTGTTTCTTGTACAATTCAACCACCCTCTTGCATGAATCCAAAAGATTCCTTACAAAATCCAAATCTCCATATCCAAGCTCAAGTATCTACAAATTGTAACCTAATACATGTTGCACATCTTGTAAAGAAAACATATTTGCATCTATAGAACCTGCCATAACTAAACCTTCACTCCAACTGTTCATGTAGGGTTTACCAAAATATCACACATAGTTGCACGTGAGGAACCCAAAGATGCAAGGTCTTGTGAAGAAGGTACATTAAGTCAAAGATGAAAGAAAGAGAGAAGATATGGAACCACCAAGTTTCAAACACTTTTAAAACAAGCAAACTCAAATTGAAATACAATACCTTTGAACTCAAAACTCAAACACAAATGAAGACGCATGGCAATTATCCCTCAACTCTACCCAACTTTACTCAAACTCATATCAACTCATCAAGAATAATTTTTGACAATGTATAACAAGTCAGTGATAAACATAGCTTCCTTCTCATATTACATTAGATCACACTGATGCATGGAAACAACTCCAACAAGAACATCTAAGGGTTCCTTCTATACCTCCAGCTCAAAGTATCACGAGTAGAAAGCTTTAGATTTCTTCCTATGTTTTTCACAAGTGGATGCATAGCATCGTGAGATCCAATCTTTCCAAACCTACATATCCCCTTGATGTGCCATGCTATATCGTCATGCGGATCAAAGACCAATATGATCATAACCTACCCAACCAAAACTGTGCATAAGCGACCTCCAACTAGAGTCAAACACCCAAGTCATGAGTATCTTCGAGCACACATATCAATTTTAATATCCACCTATATCATAAGGTACTTATCGTGCATGACATCCCTCATTCATATAGCCATGTCAAGAATCACATGGTGGGGGGACTTGATTGAGTTGCTGCACAAAACATGTACCATACACACAAGAGGAAACTCACTCAAGAACATAAGAAGAGAGATGGAGGAAAATACGTTTTTCTTGCTAGATTTTTCTTCTTATTCCATCCACAATACAATGTACACAAAGTATAGATAAGATATAACATAAAGGAAAGTGGCCAACTAAGTCAAACAATGCACAACTGACTATACTAATCGATTGTCACTATAACTATGCCAATTGTAGGTAGGTGTAGCAAAATAAATATAATAAGTAATAAGGAAGTGGCCATATGAGGACCATAATGACCACCAAAATGCTAAGTGTAGATGTGTAGACCCATCTAATCAAGAGGTGCATCATCAATGTTTACACATGTTGAGCTTGCCATCTCAACACTCCCCGTCAAGCTCAACTATATCTCTACAACTCCAAGTAAGATTTGAAATTTTTGAAACTTCTCTACACCTAATGATTTTGTGAGAATGTTATCTATCTAATCCAACATGACCAAGTCAATCTCTCCTACAAGTATCTTCTCTCTCATAAAGTGGTAATGCACATCAATGTGTCTTGTTCTATCATGGAACATTGGGTTCCTAGCTAGCTATATGTTGCTCATGTTATCATAATGAATGACAACTCGACCATCTCCCTGCAAATCCAAATCAGCCAATAACTTTTGCAACCATACCACCTCCAAGTTACAATAGTAGCACCTCTATACTTAGCGTATGTACTTGATAAAGCAACTACATGTTGTCTTTTTCTGCTCTATGTAACCATTGCACTACCAAAGGAAAACATGAATGTGATGGTAGATCTTTTGTCAAGTATGCAACCAACCCAATTTGAACTACCAAAGGAAAACATGAATGTGATGGTAGATCTTCTGTCAAGTATGCGACGAACCCAATTTGAATTTACGTATCCCAACACATGTATATCCTTACCTACATTGTCAAAACTTCCATAATATAAAGTGGACTTCACATACCTCAATCTGTATCTACTTGCATTCAAATGAGTCTTTCTAGGTATTTGCATAAATTGACTATAAGGCCAATATCATAACTCAATTCTAGCCTTGTGATAGTCATATAAATCAAACTCCCTACTATCCTCTTGAACATAGTAGGATCTTCTATCTTATCCCCAACATCAATACTCAACTACACATTTTGCTACAATGGCACCAAAAAAGGCTTAAGCACATGTTGCCATACCATACTTGGATAATATATCCAAGCCATATTGCCTTTCGAATAGCCATATACCATCATCATATATGATCACCTCAATAACAAGAAAGTACCTTAGCTCACCCAAATCTTTCATCTCAAACTTTCTCTTCAAAATTTCCTTAACTTCAGCAATCCCATTGTCATTGTTACATGTAATAATCAAGTTATCCACATAGATGACCGTGATGACCAAGCCTATATCTCCTTTTCTCACATAAAGTGAGTGATTAGCATCAGAAACATAAAAGCCAATGTTGAGAAGGTACTCTCCAATCTTGTACTTACTTCAACCCATAGAACACATTCTTTAACCTACACTAAATCCACCAAACTAGTTGGAAAGCCTTTTCTATAACTAGAAAGACATCTCGTGCTCAAGCAACATTGAGAATGTATGTGGAAATTTGATAAGTGTCGTTGTTGTCTAAGTCCGCAAAGCATTGGAAAAATATTATGTGTAGTGATATTATTTAAATGCAAAAGATCTACAAAAAACCTATATTTGCCATTGTCCTTATTTACTAGATGAGGTTTGGATGCCCAAGGACTGTTGGAGTGTTGAATAATTCCCTTTTGTAGCATGTCATTAACTACTTTATTTATTATTTGATTTTTCGTTGGGGAACATCTTTTTGCAACTTTAATGGGTTTGTGATCTCCCATTTTCATCTCATGTTTTACATCAACCGATATAATTGAAAAAACTCATTTATTATGAATCTTTTTTTCCAAATTGCTTTAGCAAATCCTCTATAATTTGTTGTTGTTGTTGTTCTTGTAGTACCATCCTTGCTAACTCATTAGTTTGTAAATTTTGAAAATGGTCCCAAGTACCCAACTGCAAGAAATGAAGTTTCAACCCTATTGGAATATCCAATGTCATATATCTTAAATTTCAAATGGGCACCTCCTGATGAGCCAATCAGATCCCAAAGTCATTGAAAACACGACACACAGAATGATATAATAGGGATGTTGAAAAAATCCCACTTTTACTCCAAAGGGGACATGGAGAACTTCAAATGTATTATAAACATGTTTATTGCCAAAAATTATAAACTTCAAATGCATGATAAACATGTTTATTGTCACCAAAAGTTATTGAAATTTATTGAACATGCTATCAATAAGCTTTGATTGTGCTTGCTAAATTAGAACTAATAAAAGAAAAAGAACATCAAGAATTCAACAATACTTCTACATTCAAACCATTAATTTTCACACTAATTGTGCTTACAATTCACTTTTGAGAACTTCATGTTGAGGCTTGAATGTACCAATGGTTTGCTTCTTGCATCCATTCACTTAGGATTTTTTTTGATAATGAAATCTCTTCAAGTTAAACATATTGTAGGTACTTTCTTTATTACATTTCTTGGTCTTTGTGGCTTCCAACAGTTCTTGGATATGTGATCACACACATTACAATTGAAACACTTTTTCTATCCATGGGTATCTTTAGCAAATAATCGTCTTTGAGCATTTTGGAGATTAATGACCATCAAGGTTGGCTCTATCTTTTTTTCTTCTTATTGAAAATATTTTCTTCCTTCTTCATTGAGAAGGTTTCCTTCAATTCTTTGAGCAATCTAAATATCATCTACAAAAGTCTTAAGACCTTGAACTTAACCCTCTACGAAGATAATGTCTTAGTCTAGGCCATTAAATAAATAACTTCATGTTATCTATAATTTTTATATCAAATCTCATCACAATTTTCTTCAAATGCACAACAAGTTGAGAAATTGTTTCATGCTCCTTTTGTTCACACTCATTAAGCTGTTGGAGAGCTCTTTTTGCTACATGTCATGAGAAAATCTCATCCTATAGCTACCTTGAAAGAATTCCAATTATGTTTTACCTCATCAAGTTGTTTAATATACCATGTGGATGCAATTTCTTCAAAAAAAATTGTACCTCATTGAAATTTTCTCATTCTTGCCAGCATTGATAATAATCTGCAACATTTTTTAAGGGATCTAACCAAGATAATATGTCTACAACTTGTCGAACAGAAAAAGATTCTAGGTGAACCTTCCTATATTGGTTTGAAGAAGAAGAGGAGGAGGAGGAGGAGGAGGAGGAGGAGGAGGAGGAGGAGGAGGAGGAGGAGGAGGAGGAGGAGGAGGTGGAGGTGGTGGTGGTGGTGGTGGTGGTGGTGGTATCTTGATTGGCTAACAAAGATAGAATGGCTTGATTAGTAGAAATTTGTTGGTTGGTTGTAGATAGTTTCTGCAATGCTACACTGTAAGATTGCAAAAGGGAATCTAGACTAGAAGTTTGTACAAAGGAAAATTCATAAGAAATCATAATTTCATCTCTCAAATTACCAAACATGATGAGTGATGCCTATTGTCTCCACCAATAACTATGTATAAAATTACTATCCAACAAGCTCTTGACAACACACATTATATTGGCTTAGAAAGGGAAAAGATCAATTACTGGAAAAAGAAAGATACTTCAAATAGAGCTTCAACTCTCACCTTTCCCTCACTCCCTTCTTTAGCTAATCCATGCTTAAATACATTAGTTATTTACTAACAACCAAGAAGTGGTTGGTTTGTTGGGGTACTTAGTTTGTTGATTCACTAAACCAACCCCCATAACAAACTTTTGAAATTTCCTATTGTATGCGAAAGTTAGGGCCCGCCACAAAGGCCTTTTAATGAATTTTAATAAAAAGAGAGAAAGAAGGCTCCTTTTGATATTTCTACATATGAAGGAGTACTTGAGAAAGTGTGGAATCTATTTTTTAAATCTTGTAAATCATAATTATAAACACCTTGTAACTTTACATATATAAGCCTTGGCTAAAATTATATTATCTAGAAGCACAAGTCTACTAAACCATTTACATCTCTGAGGCACAAATGTTCCTTGCAAGTAATGTGGTAACCGAGCTATTGCAAAAGATGGTCATGCATAAAGTTTTCTACATCATGAGTTTAAATTGCGGGGGAGAGGGGGTTTAAATCCAAACACATGATATGTACTGAGGGGATTGTAGATGGGCCATAGCTATTAGGAACAATTATGTTCTATTCTATACTTTTTATGTATGAATAAAGGGAGAGTCTCTCTATAACAAGTGTAGATAGGAACTCACTTTTCACCTACTACATTTAACTAGGGAAAACTATTTAGGTGTGATTGGAGATACTAAATGCACCTTCCAAAACCACTAGTTGTAATGCCTTTATAAAGGCACATCATCTTCATAAATAGAGTGTTCATTACTATTTTGTAATTGAACTCTTGCTCCTATTGTGTTGTCACTTATCTCCATCCCTCTTTCAATATTTTAAGACCAAACTCATTCATATAAGATAGTAGCATAATGGGAAAAGGGTACCAATACCACACTTACAACCACTAACTTTGCCTAATCACCCACCCAGCCACCAATCAAGATGGAACAATGGCATTACCCTTGAATACCAGTAGCAAGGGATGAGATATCATGAGATTCAATGTCTAAAACAACTCACACTAGGCAAGACAAAGGAAAACAAACAATCTTTCTTCTATTTAAGGGTATCATTTTTATCACTCTTCAAGGGTTATTGTGTAGGACACAAGCATATGATATATATCCTTAATAGAATGATAAGAAAATTCCTAGTATACAATAGGTGCATCTTGTGTGGGGGAGACACCCTTAGGGATTAGAAAGCCCCAAAATATCATAAACAAATCACAAGAAATATGGCACGCTTCATCACAACTTCTTGCAATAACTAATCACAAGTATATGAGCCCATAGACCAATTGTGTTACCTCCATAAGTAAGAGGTTTGACCTCACCACAAGCCAATCACATTTCTATCATTGAAATAAACACAAACGCTGATTATAAAACTAAATAATTTGCACACAATCCACCAAAATGACTTCTATTGAGTTGAGAATAGAGAACATGAAATTGAGCTCCATAAGACCATCCAAAGCAACATCAAATGATAACAATTTCTAGTAGACCAAGAGCCCACAAGCCCTCACAAAAGCCCTAGCAAGATGTGACGTGCTCGCCTAAGGCACATTTTTAGCGAATCTAAGCGATGCTGCCCGGCACTCCCATGGAATTTTACGGGGTTTGTCACCTAGGGTTTCTTGAGTTTGCCTCACAACAGAACGTTCATGGTGGCCGACGAACCCAATGGGATTGACTTGATATTCGAGTCCCTAATGGTCAAGGTCTCCTGACAACATTCTAGTGTTAGGTGGTCATGAACATCCTAGTTTATGTAGAGATACTAAGTCGAAGCAGACCCATGCCGCACTTGGTTCAAAGAGAATCGGAAACAAGAGGAATGCGCCACTCAATCTCTCTTCTGGTAGGGCATAGTCCCATTCCGGTCCCCTAAAACAGCATGAATTGGGGTTCTAACCTAAAAATTCCTAAGGATCGAATGTCGGTAAAACTTGGTGAGAAGCCTCCCAGTTCTCTCAGACCACCCTATTGTAGAATGGACCCCATCACGAGGGTTCTGTCCACCCGCTTCCCTCAATAGGCATTCTTTACTTATTTAATTATGTCCTAACGCATTTATGTGTGACATTTAAATCCATGTTCCTTAATTAATCCTTTTAAGAAATAGGGTTTGTTTGCATAATTTATAGTAGAGAAACAAATATAGAGCAACCAATCATCTTGGCAAACAAGTTCCTTAATTTATCTTCAAGTTAATCTTTGCCCCCTCCCCATACAGGAGAATTTACATATCCTTCTGGAGAAGTAACTGGTCCAAATCACATGGCACCACAATTTCCATCCTTTATTTAGAATAGGATCTTCCAATGTTACATAGACTTTGGGGCCACAGAGGTCCTCAACTCCATTTTGGACTTGGCAAGGGATGTCTAGAGCTCCACCTGACCCGCAAGCTGCCTAGGAGTGAAAACATTATTCCCATGGTTGGCCTTCTCACCACTCGACCTTCGGGTCATGAATCTAGTGGTGCCCTTTTCAGGTTGATCCACGGTGCGATCTTGGAGGTGATCCACCCGTGCAAAGAACCTTCCCTTAATTAAATCATTTAAGAATCAAGCATAGTCAAGGTAGTCAGCTCTTATATAATTTTCCAAGAAAACATTCCTTTATCCCCATGGCAATTCATCATCATAGACCCCCGCCATGAATTTACCATCAATCACAAACACTTGGAATAATCATTCAAACAACAATTCAACAAAAACAATGGTATTCTTTCCCAAACATTACAAGAAAATTTGCGATAACCTTTCCATTGCATATTTGCTCTCCCCCTTGGGATCAAATAGGGATACTATGTAAAATTTTAACTTGACTTTATCTTCCTTTCTCATAAGGCAAAGAATGTGAGACAAATTTGTAATGATGCAAGACTATCTTCCGATGTTAAATAATTCCCGAACTATTGTGCGAGTTGTAATCAACTCATGGTTTGGTAGCACAAGGTAAACTCCTTAACCGTTATTTTAGGTGAAACCTTCATAGCATAGATACAAGACTTTTAATGAAAGATCATTTCATGTACCATTGATGTATGTTTCATATAATCTTTCCCATGCATCTACTATCTATGCACGTAACCCTCAAGGTAAACTTATATGCTTTTCATACTATGTATGATTTTGTTGTGTAGCACTAGGATGCCATGATTGTATTTGGGTACAATAATTTGTGCAAACCTCAATGCACCATATGCATAAATCTATGCAAGGTCATTTATGGTTATCGAGAACCTAACATGAAAATAATTATCCTGCCATCCCCCTATGAGTTCATTAACTATCAAAAAATAAATTCAAGCTACTTGTTAAATGAATCCATGCCCATGCCTATGTCTCAATGAATAGCGGAGATGGCAATTAGTACCTGGGTATTTAGAGATGAATTATCCATACTCAATGTTATATTTGTATTAATAGTAATGCCTTGATCAATGACTCCATTGTTGGATGCAGAATTACCATTGGTATATGTCACCCTTTATTTTGGGGCCATACTTTTAGCTTATGAGTCTCTCTCTCTCTCTCTCTCTCTCTCTCTCTCTCTCTCTCTCTCTCTCTCTCTCTCTCTCTCTCTCTCTCTCTCTCTCTCTCTCTCTCGCGTCAGAGAGATGGCATGCTAGGGTGACTCTCTTCTATCATGATTGGGGGAGGCTAGCTTGTAGATACGAGGGAAAGGGTAAGCATGTGTGGCCGCCCTCTAAGGAGGGGAAAAGGGAGAAACCTTTTAGAAGGTCTCTCTCTCTCTCTCTCTCTCTCTCTCTCTCTCTCTCTCTCTCTCTCTTTGTGTAGTCCCATTTAGCATCGAGGCCCTTCTTTCTTTCCATTGGGGGGGGGGGGTTTATAACGAAGGGGAAGTGGGGAGGAGGTGGTGTTGCCCACCACTTGTCATCGTCCATATGGCGGCGGGGCTTCTTAGCCCCTCCAGGTGACCGCGAGGGCTCGACATGCCCAAGGGGGAGGGTTGGTAGGCCATGTGGCCTCCCCCTTGACATCATCACCTTCTTCTCCTTCATCAATGTCATCTTCCACTCCTACTCCATGTCATCTTGCATGTCTTCCCTGGTGTCGTCTCCTTCTTCCTCCACGTCGTCATTGTCTTTCTCCTCTATGTCATCTACTTCTTCTTCTTCCATGTCATCCTTCTTGTCGCCATCATCTCCTTCTTCCTCCCCCGTCACCTGTTTCGCAACCACCGGGGGGGGGATTTCAATAATTTTTATTTGTTTTTAGAGGGGGTTCCTATAGAGGGGGGATTCGTATGCGGGGTGGGGATATTACACAAGACTTTAAAGATACCAAAGAAGAGGTAACCCCTATAGGGCCATATACAAGATAAGTAGCACCACTCTAAGCACCTCTTCCACAAAGCCAAATGCCAACAACAAACATGAACTCACAAAGAAACCCATTTTACACAATGCAAGATTAATACATAAATTCTCAGCTTATATGAGTCTCATGGTGCCATGGAAACATTGCATCACATGATCTCAGGGGGTTCACTATATATATATCCTCTATATAACGTGCATTCATGGCCTATTTATAAATATCCTAATCTGTGAATTTTTCTTGAATAAAACACGACCCTTTTTTATTTGATTTGTAAGTAATCCCTTTATATGACACCCTTCTATATCTAAAAAATGTATAAAAGTGATGTTTTAAAAACCCCTTATTTTGAACTCACATTATATATACATATATTCATGGCTGACCCCCTTGAGCGCATGATCATCACGGAAGGCTTACCAAGTTTCTCAATAATTTATCCATTTATTATTTAATTTTGAGATGCAAAACAACCTCATTTTCTCATACAAAATAGCTTAACAATCTTCTTCTTGAGGTTGCAACATCAAGCTCTTGCTCATCATCTTCATGCTTTGAGAACAAGTTAGCAAAATATTTTTTTAACTTCCCATAAGAGAGGGTGCAAGGTTGTCGATCTTTATTGGTGTGACCTTGTTCAAGGTATGGAATTCAAAGCTCGTCCTCACATGGGTATTTGTGAATATTGTACACTTAGAAATCATTTTCACAAACCCTTTTCCATTTCCACCATAACTCATTCCAAAGATTTTCTTGATCTGATTTGCACTAGTACGTGTGGATCTTTTTCTCCATCAAAATCTCAAGATCAATATTTCATGACTTTTATTGATGACTTTTCAAGATACACCATTGTTTTTCTCTTGTGACACAAATTAGAAGCCTTATTGTCTTTTAAGCAATATCAAAAAGTTGTCGAACTTCATATTGGTTGTCACATTAAGAAACTTTGTAGTGATAATGGTGGAGAATACATTTCAAAATATTTTGATGATTATTATAATAATCAGGGTATTCATCATGAATATATGGTTCCCTACACTCCTCAATAGAATGGTATTATTGAATATAAAAACAAGACTATCCTAAATGCCATATGATGTATGCCCATTCATTCTGGCTTATCTTGATATTTCTGTGTTGAGTGTGGAAATGATTGGTTTTTGGGCTGATTTTTTGTTGTTTTTGTTGCTGAATGGTTGTTTTTGGTGGTTGATTGTTTGAGTTTGAAGATTTTTTGAAGTGTTTGGAGTGGTTTTAGTATGTTTGAAAGGGTTTATGTTGGTTTTTGATGAAATATGTTGTTCTGAAGAGTTCTGTAATTCTCTCTGTATGGTTCTGTAAGGCTTGATTTTCTTCTGTTTTGTTTTGTTTTGTTTCTATTTTGGTAGTTGAGATGGTTGAATGAATGTTTTAAGAGATGATTGAGAATGTGTGAAAAGGTTCATGAGAGATTGAATTGGTTTTGTTATGATTTTTATGGGTTTTGTTGATCTTCTGTAAAGTTTTGTAGCTTCTTTGCTTCTATAGCTCTGTGGTTCTGTACTTCTGTTGTTCTGTGGTTCTATTCTGTTTATTTCTGTTGAGTGTTATGATGGATATATGGATGTTTTGGGAAGTTTTTTTGTCTTAGGAAAAGGATGAATGGAATCTCTATCCAAGCTAATTGAAGTGAAGAAGTAATTACTGAAGATTTACAGAAGATTCACAGAAGGTTACAGAAGGACAGTGACAGAAGACAGATCTCACATGACACTATGATGTCTCTGGTACCCCTTCACATCTGACATACCTTTTGGGAGGTGTATCCACGACCTAAGAAGGATTATTGTGAGTGATTATTGAGTGATTGTAGTGAGGATATGATGTACTATTGATGGAGAGAGAGAGAGAGAGTCAGAGATAGTCAATTCTATCAAAATAGTGTAACTATATATGAGAGATTGAGAGAGAGAACTATGAAGACATTGAAGATGAATAATATGTGATGTATTTCCATTCAAAGATGGTGTATTCCCTTGTGTTCTTTGTTCTATTGATGGATTTTGTGAGGATGTTGGAGAATATGGTTGATTCTATCAAATCCGTGGGAGATATCTACTATGATGCTACATGAAGAATTGTTGTTTTCTTTGTTTTGATGATCAAAGGAATGAAATAAAAGCTTGTTGAAGTTACAAGATAGATTTTCTTGCAAGAGAATTCCCTTTTCCTTGGTGTTCCTCTTGGGGCTCCATGTTTCTGGTGAGCAGTCGGGGAAACTTGCCATCAACAAGCACTAGAAGAGGCTGAAAATGAAGGAAATGGCATTGCCAAGAAGAGGAAAATTCAATGGATGTTTGTAAAGTTCCTTCTTCCACTAAAGAGTTGGAATTTCTCATAATCACAGCCACTTTCCACAATAAGTTCATCCCACAGTGGCGGAAACACATCACCATCATGATGCATGCTTTATGTGGTGGACTATTTCCTCTTCCTATTGAAGCAGCAGAAACTTGCATCTTGGTAGCAAACTGTTTGGGAACAAACTGAAGAGCAGAAACAGAGAGAATGACCATCCATGGAAGATTTGGCATTCATTGAGAAGTTTCCAAACATCATCGAGTGGGAGATTTTGAAGAAGCTTCAGGAGTCTTGGTCTATAGAGGTTCACAAAGACAAGAAGGAAAAAAGTTGGAATTTGTTCGTGGATGCTCAATAGCAAGATACACGGGATGCTTGGTGCACTGACAATCTTTTGTTTGTCCAATTGGCAACCCACTGGAAGTTGGTAGACAGAGTGTTCTTTACAACATACACTGTTGAAACCATCAGAAGCTGGCATTACTATGATGATGGCACCACCACAATGCTTAGACATATGCATTTTGACACCTTCAAAACCGAATACCTTCCTCTGTGCAGTGGCATGAAAGCAGAATTCAGAGACGTTGAAAAGGAAGAAGTAGAAGGAATGTTGGCAAGAGAGTCCTCCAGAGACTGAAGCCTTCTGTTATCCCTCTATGGAGCACTAATAACATAGTGGAACCAACCCCCTGATGAATGACACAATAAAGAGGCAAGCGTTAGAACGAGTCCAGAGGTACATGAGAAGAGAGAAGGCAAAAATCAAAGCTGAGAACTCCACTTCCAAGCCAAATCCATCCTGGAAATATTGATGATAGGCCAGCAAATGTAGTCTCATTGCCAATTTTTAAGGGAGAGTACAATGAAGACCCCGATCTTCATGTAGCAGAGTTTATGGTAGCATGTGTAGCTAACAATGGCAGAACCCCTGAGCATTGGCTAGCAATATTCCCCACCGCTTTCAAGGGAACGGCATTTGAGTGGTATGAGAGACAAGCAGTAGGAACGTTTGGCACATGGGATGACCTGAAGTTGGCCTTCCTCACTAAATTCAGGCGTGAAGGTTTTGAAGAGCAAGTGCGAGAGGAATTTATGAATTCAAGTCAGTCCTCTGGAGAAAGAGTAGAAGCTTATGTCTCACGAATGGAATCCATCCTGAAGAGATGGACTAACCATAATCTAGATGATGGCATTCAAAAGGGAGTGTTTCTGAGAGGATTACAAGAAGAATTCCATAAGTTTTTGGAGCTGCAAAGACCAGCCACACTGCAAGCTGCAACAGAAGGTGCAAGACTGTACGATGAAGTGGAAGCTAGATTGGCGATGAATCCAGGACGAGGAGTCCTACCTCCTCTGATGTCAGGAATGATGTACCCACCAAATGCAATCCTAGGGACTGTCCCCTACCCCTACCGACAGATGCCCCCAGTATCACAGTACAGTGCACCAAATCCATAGTGGCCACAATCAATGCCTCAAATGATGGTTCAACCACAGCAACAATGGTCCCAACCAATTTCCCCAATGCCGAATCAGCAGCAATAGTGTAACCCTACCAACTGGAGCCAACATCCAACAGTTCAAACATGAGCTCTAAATCAGAATCAGAACAGAGACCCCTCTGCACTAGCCCAACCTGTTTATGCAGTGATTACAGAGACTCCTCAAAACCCTATTGCCAGTGCCTCAGGAGGAGAAAGCTTGAAGGATTATTTATCCAATTCAATTGCAAATATCAAAAAGGAGTTGATGGATGTGATTACAGAGCAGCTACAGATGCTAAAAGTGAATACCGCTAGCATATCCAACGTTGCAGGAGCAGGAAGAGATGTAATGCAGTCAAATACTTGGTGTGGTAAGTGTCATCAAGCAGGCCATTTACTGAATATACACAAAAACCAACCATTCCTAGAGCCTTCTGTTCCTACTGTTTGCAGAAGAACCATACAAAGGATATTTGCTCGTTGAAGGAGATGCATGATAGGAGAAGGAAGGAAGAAGACGCAAGATTCAACTTGCTGGAATCCAAAATGACAACACAGGATATTGGACCAAAGCCTAGGGAGTTTGGTCCTAATTTCAGACCTAGAATATTTCCATCCCAAAGTTACAGAGGAAGACAGTCTGGTTGTTGTCAGCAGAGATCAAAAGTGGAGTGTTACAGATGCAGAGAAAAGGGACACATTTCACCAAATTGTCCAAATCCCAGAAGGTCAGTGGATTACAAGCCCTTATGTAGTCGATGCAAAGGAGAAGGCCACACTGCAGAAGACTGTCCAAGCCCAGCCCTAGTGAAAAACAGTGCTACTGATAGTGGTCAAGGCCCAAGAGCCTACCTCCAATTTAATGGAATTGGAAGTTGCTGCCATCACGTATGCAAAGAAGAAGGAGCCACCTGTCCAAAAAGAAAATAATCTTCCTGCCATAATAGTGAAGTTCAATCTTCCAATAGAAGAACATAACATAACATATCCTTACAATGTCGTACAGAGCATTACAATGCCATAGAGAGTCTCAGAGACAGTTCCAGAGACAAGACTAGAAGTCCGGGAGATAGAAGAGGAGGAAGTGTCACAAGTGGCAGAAGAAGTCCCCATGATGCCCCTGTTGGAAGGAAAAGGGAAAATGAAAATGGGTGTCGCCCCATTCCCTAACCGGTTAGAGAAGTCAGTGGATCCTATTAAGGAATACGATCTGGTCAGAGATCTAGATACCTTTAAACCAAACCTCACATTCTGACAATTGTTGGTGTTGTCTCCTAGTTGCCGAAAAAGGTTCAAAAGTATACTGACAAGAAGACGTGGATTAAGGATTGCTCCCTCAACAGCAACAAAATCCAACAAAGCTCCAGAGCCTATAAAAGAAGTGGATGTGGCTAACGCCTTCCTAGATCTTGGTACCCCAGAGACTGGTGTGTGGATAGAAGGCTGCTTTATTGCAAATGTACTGATTGATGGTGGCTCATCAGTGAACATTATGATGGATGTGACAATGAAGGATCTAGGCTTACAAGGTGTGCAACCAACTCAATGGCTCATCAAGCTAGCGGATCAGAGCAGAATCAAGCCTTTGGGCATTCTCCCATATGTGAAGACTATAGTGGCTGGAAAAGATTATTGACTAACCTATCTAGTGGTGAAGCCAAACTCTTATGGTACATCCTACACCCTGTTACTAGGCAGACCATGGCTTTTTGAAGCCAGAGCAAGGACGGATTGGTTCAAAGGAACCTTGACCTTGGGTAGAGGACCTAATAAAGTGGTGCTGAAGTTATATGGTGCTCAAAAAGGACATGGATCCACCTCTTTGGAATTATCTTCTGACTCCCCCAATGAGGCTATAGAGGGAACATCAGCAGACGAAGATGTTGTCAAACAGATCCTTCCCAAGAAAACAGTGGCATAGTTCTTGACAGTAGGTACTGTAAGCCAACTTCCTCAAGATGCAAAGTCCTTATCAATGGGTGAATACTTCTTGCCTGAACCAGGAACGATTTCCGAAATCACTTCTGAGAGAGATAGAAGCATGGATGTACTTCTCTCCCTGTTCCATGGCCATAGCAGAGCCAGAGATAGAGGCAGAAGGTGAATCAAAGGAACTGTTCTTCTCTTACAGAGCGCCTACAGAGGCAGAGCCGGAGTCTGAAGAGGATGATGATGAATATGAAGAATGAGACTTTGAAAGAGAGATAGAAGAAATCACTCCACCCACGGAAGGTATAGATGAGGAGGGAGTTCCAAAGCTTCAGAAGTAGAAGACTCCATGCTATGGGACCGAATGGCAATGGTACCCTTTGGATTGGTAAATGGATCTTTCTATAGGCATAGCCTATATAAGAAGTGGATCAAGCAAAACAAGCTTTCTTTTATCAGTGGTTCTTGTCGCACCCATCCACACTTGTCAAGAAAGGATGATGATGATGCTCCTTGTCAACAAGTACCAGTCCCAAGGCCACAACAGAATTCTAAGAGCCCCTGTTTTGTAACATTCTTGGATGCATCCTCTGAAGAGGAGTCCTCAAGCTCTAAGGTAATTAACATTCAAACCAAAATCGAGACAGCGCTGATCCCATTTCACCATTTCAAGGGGCAGCCTAAGTCCTTACTGCAAGAAGACTTTGGATCTAGTGGGACATCAGAAGAGGACACCACTCCCTTGAAGGAGTCAGATTTGTACCTAGAAGCAATCCGTGGGACCTTCATCCGTGAAGTAGAAGGTGAAAGGTAGTTAACCTTTGTGGATGCAAATGGCATTGAACGCCACTTGAAGGTGGGTAGTAGCCTACCAGAAGAGGAGTTGTCAACCTTGTACAACTTGTTGGAAGAGAATTTGGACGTGTTTGCATGGTCCTACAAAGACCTAAAGGGGATTGATTCGACAATATGTCAGCATCATATTGATTTGGAGCCTGATGCCAAGCCAGTACGACAACGACAGAGGCGAATGAATCCAAATTATTCAACCTTGGTGAAAGCAGAGCTGTTGAAGCTTCTGGAAGCCGAGTTCATCTATCCAGTGGCAAATAGTGAATGGGTTTCACCCATCGTGGTTGTACCAAAGAAGAATGGCAAGCTTTGTATACGTGTGGATTTTCGCAAGTTGAATTCCAAGACCAAGAAGGATCACTTTCCTATCCCTTTCACAAACCAACTATTGGACACAGTGGCAGGACATGAGCTTTATTCCCTTCTGGATGGATTCAATGGATACAACCAAGTGCAGATAGCAAAAGAAGATTAGTCCAAAAACAACCTTCACCACAGAATGGGGGACCTACGCTTACCGAGTGATGCCGTTTGGACTCTGCAATGCCCCTGCTACCTTCCAGTGAGTCATGATGGCTGCATTCCAAAATCATCTGCACGACTTTATTGAGGTATATTTGGATGACTTCTGTGTCTATAGTTTGATCCGTGAACACTAGGGATATTTGGAACAACGCTTTGACCGATGCCGGGAGTATGGGATCTCCCTCAACCCCAACAAATGCATCTTTGGGGTCTCTTCTAGAGTTCTGTTGGGCCACATTGTCTCTGTAAAAGGGATATCAACAGACCCTGCAAAGATCGAGAAGATCGCAGCTCCGACAGCACCCACAACCTCAAACAGTTGAGGGGATTCCTAGGCCATGTGGGTTACTACAGAAGGTTCATAGCTTATTTTGCAACAAAAGCAACCTCCTTGCACAAGCTTTTGAGGGAAGATGCGGAGTTTATTTGGACGGAAGAATGTGACAAAGCCTTCAACACTCTAAAGCAGTGTCTGGTTGAGGCACCCATTCTGCACCTCCTGATTGGACGAAGGAGTTTCATGTACACACTGATGCATCAATTGAAGGGCTAGGTGCTGTCCTATGTCAAAAGGGCCCCTCCAAATTAGATCAACCGATATATTATGCAAGCCAAAAGGTCATTAATAGGGAATGGAACTAATAGAGCTTGAGTGCTTGGCAATGGTGTTTGCACTGGAGAAGTTTTGCCACTACCTACGGTCTACCCACTTTAAATTTTATGTGGATCACGAGGCCCTGTCCTTCTTGATGAACAAAGCAAATGTGAAAGGACGAATGATGAGATGGCTCCTTCTATTCTAGGTGTTCGACTTTGAGGTAAATACCAAACCTGGTCATTCCCATGTTTTGGCTGATCATTTGTCGCGTATCCCGCAGACTGCAGACGAGAAGCAGGATGATCCAGTCCTCCCTGATGCTTCCCTATTCCTGGTAGAAACTGTAACCCCCTGGTATGCAAACATTGCCAATATGTTGGCAACCCAACAGTACCCTCTTGGAATTTCTAGTCGGGAAAGGAAGAAGCTTATGTTAGAATCATCCCCCTACACCTTGTTAGGCGGTGCACTATACAAGAAAGGAAAAGATGAAGTGTTCAGAAGATGTGTTGCAAGAGATGAGATTGGGATTGTTTTGAAGGCTTGCCATGACGAGCTGTGTGGGGGCCACTTTGCAGGAGAAGCTACAGCCATGAAAGCTCTACTAGCAGGTTACTCGTGGCCGACCCTCTACAAGGATGCATATGATTACTGTAAAAGATGTGATACTTGTCAACGAATGGGGAAACCCACCAAAACAAGTGCCATACCATTGCAACCTATCCTTCCTTTGAAGCCGTTCGAGAAGTGGGGCATCGACTTCATCAGCCCAATCGATCCTCCCACCAGAAGGAAACAGAATAGATACATCCTGGTATGTAGGGATTATGTTACTAAGTGGTGTGAAGCCAAAGCTCTAAAACGGGACGATGGTAATAGCATGGCCTTGTTCAAGTACGAGAATATCATCACCTGTTTTGGTAGTCCGCTAGAGCTGGTAAGTGACAGAGGCACTCATTTCATTAATAAAGTCATGAAGAGTTGACATAGTTGTATAAGATCCGCAATTGCAAGTCCACTCCTTATTACCCCAGAGCCAACGGCCAAGTCGAAGTCACCAATCACATCCTCTACTCGATCTTGACAAGGACAATTGCCGCACATCGTCGTGATTGGGATGATTGACTTACAGAGGCCCTCTAGGCGTACAGAACCTCCCATAAAGCAGCTACATGACAGACACCCTTCCAGCTGGTGTATGGTACAGAAGTTGTTTTCCCTGTTGAACTGGAATTACCCTCTTTGCGAGTGGCTATTAAAGAGCATTTGGGGGACGATGATTCACTGCAACGCCGTCTCCTGCACTTGGAATGTTTGGACAAAACTTGCAAGATGGCTTTACAGTGCATGGAAGCCACGCAAGCTCAACGTAAGGCTTACTATGACAGCTTCATCAAGCACAAGGAGTTCAAAGAAGGTGATTTGGTCCTAGCCTATGATTCATGATTTGGCAAGTTTCTTGGCAAGCTCCAACAGCGGTGGATGGGCCCATATAAGGTACTTGTTGTCAACCCTAATGGCTCTATCCAAGTGCAGGTCGTTGATGCCTCTGATGATCCCTTCTTAATCAATGGATATCGCCTGAAGAAGTACTTCCCTCCTTGGGAATCTTGACAATCACAATCACCTGATCCTTTCCCCCGTTGGCGTGGCACTGTAACTCTTATGCTACTTCTGATAGCCATTCTTCAGCCACTCCTGATGAGGTGGACACAACCCTCTGTCCCCTCAGCCCCACCTTCCAGCCCTAATCTCTTATCCTCTATTTTCCACCAGCGGCAGTGGCAAGGATGGTTCTAACAAATGGTATTTCCACCATTCCCTTGCTTAATTCGAAAAAGAAAAGAAAAAAATATATACATATCAGTCATGGGAGAAAAGGACTTCGGTTCCTATCATGCCGACCTATTCTTCGAGAAAAGGTGGAGACACCCTCGGGAATAGGGGAAAACAAGAAAAAAGAAAAGAAAAAAAAAACAAAACAAAACAAAAAAACAAGACGAGAAAAAAAAATTGTTATGGGAGAAAAGGAAGAAATTCCTTGTCATAGCAGGCCTCGTTCTAAGAAAAGGTGGTTAACACCCTTGGGCGAGAAGCTGGCTGTGGAAAAGGTGGCAACACCCAGCAGTCTAGAAAGTGGATTCATCAATTGACATCCCCAGGATCCAATTCCAAAGCTGCCTCCCTTGGTATGCAGTGTCATGTGCCTTTCTGCAGAGCGTTTGACAGTCCTCTAGTAGACGCCATGTCCTATGTAACACAACGTTCGATCTGATGGCTACCTCCTTAGGTACGCCTCTTCAACAACTGACGACGTGATCTTCATCGACAAACAATTGAGTGACGCGAGCTTTCATCCTAACCGGATGGGGAAGTGAGGATGGTTGCCCTCTGTAACTATCAAAGAGAGAGTGAGACAGAGGGTGGGGCGAGTGACCAGTCTTTTCCCTTTAAATCAAATGAGAGGTGAGAAGTGTGAATGAAGTGTTGCACACACGGGATGGGCCTCTCAATGCACAAAGCACAATTTGTTTATGTGCACTGCACCATAAGGCTCTCTGGCCTTCCTTCTCACACCGTATTCCGGCACTAGGCGGGATGCACAGTTGCACCATCAAATGCGCACAAGGCATACAACCTTTGCATAAGTGACCGTGAGGATTACATTAATGGGTTTCAGGACATGGCTGCCCTCTGTATCTTTCAACAGAGCATGAGACAGAGGGTGGGCTGAGTGTGACTGGAGTTTCTTCAATCGATTACTGTGAGGTGAGGATTGAGGGATGTTACGACCCTTGGTGCAAGGCATGTTCTCTTTTCCCAATGCACCCACGGGGTGGGTTTCTGCCATCATCACAGAACACGTCACCCTGTTCTATACACTGCACTGTAAGGCTCCCTTGCCTTCCTCCTTGCAACTATGCCAGACGGGTTGGACGCACTGATGGACCATCAACTGTGCACCTTGGCATACTCCTTTGTACCATTCCTTTGTCAATTCCTAAACCGGGTGTGAGATATGGGTTTAAATCATTATTTATCGAGTAATGTTCGTAATGGGGCGAGTGACTGTTCTCTCATCCCATCTGAGTGTTGTAAGCTGAGTGACTCTCCTTCATTAGCGACACCAAATCGACGAGATTCATCCACTAGCTACCCCCATGGGTGCTACTGTGTGGTCCCTGCCACGAAGGACGTGTGCTGTGAAGATACCTTGGTACCTCCTGCAGTCGACAACGACAGTGGACGTGTCATTGACGGTCAACTTTCATTCTCGACAACATGGGCCAAGTTTGTCTAACCCTACACTTTTTGTTGTCAGTGATGTTCATGTTTTAAGTGTGGGGATGTTAGCGGTTGGTTTGTCATGTGGTTTTAGGTCCCTGTTGATTAGTCAACCCTACCCGTTAAGGTTTTAAGTGTGGGGACACATCCCTGCGCGTCTACCTTACATACAACCCTGCATATGCCTCACTTTTCTCATGCATGTATGTCATGAATTTCTATTACACTCCTGGGGTCCCTTCCCCACCCACCCGTCCACTGTCCCCCCTCCCTTGGGGATGTTCCTCCTTCATTTTCCTTTCTCCTTTATTTTGTTGTGTTTCTAAGTGAACGCACCCTATGTTCCCCCAAATTCCAATCCAAAATTATAGCCCTATTCATCCCTTTGAACTGTCCAATTTTCCTTTTTACCTACCCCTGTTCCGATGCACGGTTCTCGAGTTATTACTTTTTGAAGCATTTTGCGCAAATTAGACGGTTTTCCATGTGAATGCGCTTTTCTTACTTTGGAACAGTGATCTGACATCATAGCCCTAACAACCACTTTCCCCCTGACATTTTTTATTTTTACTCCGTGTCATTTCAATGCACGGTTTGTCCATTATTAATTTTGCGGTTTTTCGGGACCTTTTCGTGCGTCTTTTTGACATTTTTCCATGTGAACCTGCCTTATTTGCATCGGAATTCAAGTTTGACTTGACAACCATGTCCACCACGCCTTTCCCTACATTTTTTCTTTTTTCTCCCCCTTATTTTGACTTCTGGATTTTTAATTATTAATTTTTAAATGTATTTTTGAGTGTCTTTTTGGTGTTTTTTACATGTGAACGCCTCCCAACCCTATCGGAACTGCTTTTTAACATGACAGGCCTATGAAACTCTGTCCCCCGCACATTTTTCATTTTTACTGCACTTCATTCCGGTGCATGGATCGTTCCGTATTAAATTTCGAATCCCTTTTCAAGTCTGTGAAATGTCAAAGTCATAGTTCTGTAAGGTTGCCACCCATCGCCTTTGCTTAGGAGTCAAAGTAGACTGAGTCAAGAAGTATTGGAGGACTCGGTGATCGCTTTTCACTTGGAAGCGACTACCAAACAAATAGTGGTGTCATTTCTTGATGGCATGGAGGATGGCCAACATCTCTTGGTCGTATACATTCATTTCCATCTCCTTCTCATCAAGCTTGTGGCTTTCAAATGCAATCATACCATGCTCTTGCAACAATACTGCACCAATACCCCGGCCCACTGGCATCACAATGAATGGAAAAGAGCTTAGAGAAGTCATGGCAAACAAGGATGGGGGCTGAAGTAAGCGCATCCTTTAACTGTTTGAAGCTATGATCTGCAGTGGCATCCCAAAAGAATGACTCTTTTTTCAAGAGATCAGTCAAAGGTGCTTCAATGGTGGCATAGTGCTTAATGAAGCATATGTAGAATGAAGAGAGACCAAGGAAGCCATGCAAGGAGGTGGTGGTGAAAGGAGTGGGCCAATCCTTAACACATTGCACCTTTTTGGAGTCAGCCTGTGTACCATTTTTGCTCACAATGTGTCCCAAGTACTCCACAGATGTCTCCGTGAATATACATTTGCTCTCCTTAGCAAAGAGTCAATGCTCTCTCAATATGTCAAACACTCTCCGAATGTGTGTGAAGTGCTCTATAGATGACTTGCTGTAAATGAGGATGTCATCAAAGAAGACAAGCACGAACTTGAACAAAAAAGGGCTGCAGGATTTTGTTCATGAGGCTTTGAAAGGTGGCAGGGGCGTTAGTCAATCCAAAAGGCATCACAAGAAAGTGGTAAAGGCCACGATCAGCAATCCTGAAGGCCGTTTTGACCTCATCTCCTGCTCGCATACGAATCTCATGGTAGCCAGAGCGCAAGTCAATCTTAGTGAAAAAGCATGCCCCTTTTAACTCATCCATCAAATCATCAATTCGGGGGATGGGGTAGCAGTTCTTCACTGTAATTTTGTTCAAATCTCTGTAGTCAATACACATGTGAAAGGAGCCATCTTTCTTTTTGACTAAGAGGAAAGGGGATGCATAGGGGAAAGAACTCGGTTCAATGAAACCCATCTCCAACAACTCCTTGATTTTCTCTGCAACCTCTTCACGCTCACACTTGGAGAGTCTATAGGGGGTTTGTTCAATGGCTTGGACTGGGGCTCTAGATCAAGTGGGTGGTCCACTTGTCACTTGGAAGGGAGGGACGTAGGCATCGAAAATAAGTCATTGTATTCCTCAAGTAAGGCATGCAAGGCAGAGTCATATGATACTGTGGAGGGCTGATGAGAAGTGTCCTTATTTAATTGCAAAAAAAAGATTTGTGAGCATTTCTTAAACTCCTGTTTGAGTTGCTTTGCTGTAATGAGCTGAAAATCAGCATGATCTCGAACTCCCTCTAGGTAGATAGGCTATCCATGCATCATAAACTCCATGTAAAGCTTAGAGAAGTCCATAGCAAATTTTCCCAATTGTTTCAGCCAATCACAGCCCAAGACAACATCAATGGGGCCCATATCTAGGGCAATCAAATCAACCAGTGCCACATAATTTTCAGCCAAGCATAAGGGAACTGCAAGACATACATGTGTGCTGATTTCTTCTTCTCCGTTTGCTACTTGGACCTTCAAGGGGTGGTGTAATGCCATAGGAATACATTTCAATCGGTCAATGATTGATTTCTAGACAAAAATGTGAGTGCTTCCACTATCCACAATGATAAAAACATGCTTCGCATTGATACTGCCTTGAATGAGAAGGGTACTGGGCATACGGGAACCCGTCCAAGCATCCAAGGAGATCGAGAAAAGGGAAGTGGGAGGTGGGTGGGATGTTAAATCAAGTATCTGTGAGGGTGCACCGCCCGGGTCAAAGGGAAACCCATCCTCTAGGTCATAGAACTGATCATGATCAACATCCTCCATGGGCTCAGTGTGGTCAATGGCCAGGTCATCCTCCTGATTGTGTCAATCTTCCATGACATACATGCTATGAACTTTGACCCTAGCTGTCTTGTACAGGCATTTGGAGGCATGATCAGCAGTGTACTTATCTCCACATTTAAAACATAGGCCCTTTTCTTTCCGTTCCTTGACAACATCTGGGGAGATGAACCGTTGATTACTGGATCCATGGGAAGGTGATGCAATGGACTATTTATTTTCAGCATATCGATTTTCAGTAATAGAGCCAGATGCTCCCAAAAGTGCCCATTTTTCTTTCAGCATGGAAGGTGGGGTAAGTGGGTACTTTGGGGCTGTTATTAGGCATAGAAGAGCCTTGAAAACCACCTCCATATGGGGCTGATCATGAAGGGATGCGAGGAGGTCAAACATCTTGTTGAAAATGCTCATTCTTATGGTACTTTCTTGCATATCTCTCAGCCAGTTTGATTGCATCAAATATTGTAGTGGGTTTTTGGGCCATGACATCAGCCAATAGACTTGGTTCCAAACCATAGATGTACTTGTGCAATTTAGCATCGTCACTGATGCTTTCCACATACATGATCAAGTTCATGAACTGATTGGTATAGCCACGTATAGTGAGTTACGTTGGTCAAGAGTGTACCATCATCTTGCCAACCGTTATTTTTCCACAGGGGACACAAAAACTTGGACCATATGCATTTTAAAATCTTCCCAATCAATGAACTGTTGATTCTCCTGATTGATATAGTGCCATCAAGTGTGGACAAAACCTTCCAAGTGGAGAGAAGCAAAAAGTATTTTCTAATCATCAGTACGGGGGTAGATGTTGAAGTAGGACTCCAACTTGGACGTCCATTCTTCTAGGTCAGATGGTGAGGGGGATTGCCCATTGTACTTTGTGAGAATGACCTTGTCACGCAAATCATAGGGGCCATGCTACCATGAAATCCTTGCTGTCCATGCATCCCATGGTGGCCATACATGCCCTGCTATCCACACAGCTCTTGTGGTGCATTTAGCCCATGTTGTCCATTATAGCCATGATGTCTATGATTGCCAGGCTGGTCATTTGTACCATATAGTCCCAAATGGGGCCGATTCATATATGGTGCATGGGGGCTCCGAGGTAGAGCAGGTGAAATTCGACCCAAGGTGGGAGAAGGCCTCAAGTGAATGTTACTGGCATGATGGACATGGGAATTCAATAGGGGCTCATCATACATATGAGAGGGTTCCCCGATCTCATAAGTGGAAGGGGAAATTCCCTTAGCGCCAAGTATACCCTGTGGGCCATGTGACGGTTCTTGATGTGGAGGGCGTCTAGATTCATGTCTAGAGTCATTGGTCTTCTCTTGGGATGAAGCGATCGCTAATTGAGCAACAAGATCAGTGAGCTGTTCCAAGGTCTGTTGGGTCTTTGATTTTGAGATAGCCATGTGCTCGATCGCTTCATCAAACTTGGACATCATCTGGCGGTGATTGGTGACCATATCATTGTAGCGTTCCATATGACGGAGCTCGTGTTGACAAAGGGTGTGATTAAGAAGGGCATATGGGTCCGTTTCAAGCATTTCCTCCTGTATATCACCATGGTAATCTTGTGCTAATATTGGCTCCTCATTCATGGAGTCCTGGGAGTCTTTAATCTCCCTCTGGAGTTCCTCTTGGGCCTTGCTTTTGCCTTTTTGGGCAGCCATCTAGATGCAATCCACAGGACCTACTGAGTAAAAAGGGTGTAAATCTTAGTAGAAAACTTCGATTGATGAGATTTTGGGCTCAAGTTGGAGGGGAAAATGGCCTTTTCAAGATGAGCTATTAAGCTTTATGATAGAAAACGATCAGAATTTTTTATAGGGGTTTTATAGTGCCTCTGCAACCTGTCCAGAGTGACACTAGTGCACAAAAATGGGCATAACTTTCATGCTGTAACTCCAATTGGGGAGATTTTTTATTCAAACCGGAGGTACAAAGCCCTCTTCAATATGAGTTATAGGGTTCACCCCTAGATTTAGGAAAAAAAATTCTGCAATGAGATCTTTGTGACAATCCTGCAGGACTATGACCAAAAACACTGCATGTCCCTTAGTGCCAATGTCTTACATGGGAAGAGCATAGATCAAGGGGCCTGATCTGCCATATCAATAGCATCTTGAGCATACTGAACATAATCTCGAGCATCATTGCATACCCATCAACTCTGCCATGCATGCATAAGTACATTCACTACCATACATCTCCATTGACTGCATGTACCTCAAGTGGCGGGGTATCCAAGAGAGATCATTGGGGCAGGGAAGTGGGGCTTATGGAAGTACTTGGAACTGCAAACAAGTATTGGGCTCCGGATCATTAGGAGGTGGGCAAAGTTTCCCTCGGGCCGGGTTGTGCTCCCCTTTAGGGTCTTAAGTGTTAAGGGAGGGTTAGCTCTCTTTTGTCTTACCACCTCGCTTGGCATCGGCCATTTTCCTCAGTCAGAGTATACATGGCAAAAATTTTTAATTAGCAATCAACATAATATGCATTGGAAAGAAGACATTGGGCCTTTTCATGAGATGCAAGGAATAATGAAGGTTGTGGTAAGGGTTACCTTAGTAGTCCAATGACTCACTGGCTGCTACTTACCCAAGTTACAATGGCTAATATTCATCCAAGATCATAAGACAAAGTAGGGGTTAATGTCAGCCATTACAATGAAATTCAGGAAGAGGTATGATGCTTGTATGCAATCTTGAATCTCTCCAACAATGGATTAAGCTCAGTAAGTGGCTAAATTGAGAGATTAATATTAGAGTGGCATACCTCTTTAATGCTTGTGATGATCATTGAAGCCCGAATCATCATGATGCTGGTTGCTCCATTGATCAAGTCGGGTTGTTGGTTGGACATCTGTGGAAGAGTGCTTCAGCATTTGAGTGCTCTTGCTGATGAAGAAGGCTCCCAAGCTTATCCCCGAGCTTGAGCATCAAGAATGGGAAGCTTCAAGTGAAGCTTTCATGGTTGCCCTGCAAAGCTCCCATGCATGCAGAGCTCAATGGCTTCATCCGGGAAAGAGGAATCCTTCACGAGCTAAAGGGGTTATGGGGTGGAGCTTTCCCGATTAGAGAAAGCTTCAGTTAGGAGAATCCATGGCTGCCCAAAGCTGTTTCAAACAGTCCCAACTGCTATCCACCATGGGAGTTGATTCCCGGGAGTAAAGGTGCCAAAGGGGAAAGGCCAAAGTACTGGAACAGTGCCCTGGAGTGGCAGGGAGGGGAGGGCAACAAGAGGAGAAATGGTAGGAGGGCTAGGGAGGAGCAGGACAGCCAGTGCAAAATGCACCAAAAATTACAGGGATGTCTTGTAGGCCTCCTGGACAGCAAATCCCCCCAGTCCACCCCTTGATCAGGATCTTGAGAGGTCAGGGAAGAAGTCTCAGGGCTGGATGATGTCAGGAGCACCCTCAGGTCAGATTTCTTGGGGTTTCTTTGGGCTGGTAGCCATGGCAGCTTACAGGAGAAGAGAGAGAAAGAGGTATGAGGCAAAAAGTAATTGAGGTTTTGCTTTCTTCCAACTCCTGGGACTCTAAACTTGGCCTGGAACCCTTAAAATTTTCATGAAAAGAACTAATGACCTACTATTTTAACCATTTTACCTCCAGATATGTCTGAGTCTCCAGCCATAGCTCCTACTTGATCCAAAAAGCTGAAGTTAAGTGCAGTTCTTCTTGCTATGCCTGTACTTGTAAGTTGAGTAATTAGGGTTTTTGGGATTTGAAAAGGGTGAAAGGGGAAAGAGGAAAAGGACCAAAGCCTAAAGCTCTGATACCACTTGTAATGAAAGAGGCTGAGGGAAGAGAGAAGGAGAGCTGAGGAGAGAGAAAGAGAGAAAAGAGGAGAGAAGGAAGAAGGAAGCCATGGAAGATGGAGATAAAGGTGAAGAGTATGATCTTGATAGTAACTAGTTGCCCTAATCTAGGAATCTTACACCTTAAATACCCCGGTCAGTGTGACGGGGTGTCTAAACACTAGTTGGTGTGTATCCCGCTTGTTAGTCGGTGTGTATCTCGCTTGTTACACTTTTCAATAGGGGAGGGTAGGACTTGAAATAGTGTTGTCTTTACTCAATTGTCTTCTTGAGCATAGAAGCATGGAGAGAGACTCGGCTTGTTGCCACCTTGAAGTCAAGTTTATAAATCTAGTGGAGTATAGCTTGAAGGTAGTGTTGTAGTTGTAGTGTTGTATACACAATGATTTCAACACAAGAACTGTTGAAACCCTAGTAAAACTTCAGTATGTTGTTAAACTTTAGACTCTTCTTATAGACAACCAAGAGTCCATTGAACTGATGCTCCCCTCCTTTCTTTATAGCATTGGCCTTTTTATAGCAAGGTGAGTTCTAATGTAGTCTAGGGAATACACAAAAGGAAAAATAAGAGGGAAGACACATTGGCTACTCTTCTGCATAATAGTATTCCCTCATTCCCCCACATGAAGATCCTTCTTTATGAGAATGCATGGCAATATATATTAAATACTTATTTTTCTCCTTCTCTTTCTTTTTCTCCTTGAATTCAAGTATTATTCACCAATCAAGCATATTTGAATGAAGGTTGAGCTTTTTCCCATCCTTGTCCATGTTATCATTTACCACCCTTATGGCCACACAACTTACATCCACTGGATCATGTATGGAGGTGTTCTCAAGAAAGCCATAAGCCACCTTCCTCATATATAGTGATCATGAACCATTCCTTCTATTCTTCCAAAGATGTAAAGGTACTAAAAAACAATGCTAAAAGCATGTACTCATTAGTCGTACAATGCCATCCATTTCACCATTTAAAAAAATGGGCCATCAATGCATGAGGTCTTATTCATCTAACTTAGATAATCTATACAATCAATCTCACTAGCCAAAACAAAATATATGGATAGTGTCCTTGACTTTGGCTACACAAAATATCTAGCTCATGTCCTTTTTCCTAGGGTTTTCATAAGTGGATGCACAACATCACGACATCCACCCTCTTCGAACCTATATATCCCTCTGATGTGCCACACTATGTAGCCACCTAGATCAAACACTAATATGATCATGACCTTCTTTTTTTGAATAAGCAACCTCCCACTAGGATCAAATAGCCAAGTCATTGGTATATTCTAGAATACATAACAATTCCAATCTCTAATTCCACCTAGATCATAAGGCATTGATAGTGCATGACATCCCTCATTCATATAGCCTTCCATGATTAATACCCATGAACTCATTAGATTCTCTGAGATCAAAGGGTAACCCAAAATATTAGTGTAACATCCTATATCCTTAAGTTTGTGCATGGTTGGAGCATTGTGCGCATTGGTGTATTCATCTAAAGCATATATTTCTTTCATACCTTCAACTCTCATAGCATCATCCATCTCTTGCATATTAGCATCGATATGATCCATCATCACATCCCCATTAGAAATTTTACCAATCACATCAATAGACCATGGATCCACATTATCAACCATAGCATTTGTAATAGTCTCCTATAGCATTACATCTATCAATGCATCTATATCCTGAGCATCAATCTGTATAACAAAAACATAGCAGTATCATGAATCAAAACCTCTACATAATCACAACCCTCCAACACTATGTCTAATTATATAATTATAGGCAGTATGTCCATAAGTATAGCATCCACCTTCGTGTTAGATAGTAAAAAATCGTCCTTAGAAAGAATCTCTCAATCATCAGTTATCTCTGGCTTTGTATCGGTATTTGCATTATCCTATGTCACTTCAACAACTAGCAGTGGAAGCTCAAATAGTTCAATAGATAAATCACGATTTTCCATACAAATCTTAGCTTTTTGGGCATATTTACATTCTTTTCAATATTTTTGAGCATGCTTGTAGTCATCCCAAGTTATACTATACATCCATCATATCTGCTTAGCTTTTTGGGCAGATTTACGTTCTTTTCAATATTTTTGAGCATGCTTGTAGTCATCCCAAGTTATACCATACATCCGTCATAACTCCTAAACTTGTTCCTCTAACCCGTTCTCGCACGGAATTTGTGTGAGGATTCGTGAAAGTCACTCACCGCAGGGATGCTTTGCGATGGGAGAACTCAATGTAAAATAATTATCCATAAGAATTTTAGTTTGAGAAAAAAAATTATTTGATTAAAGATATAGACAAGATACAAAATCAAAATACTCTCGGATATGATCAACAGACATAAGCTCGATATGGAACTTGTCTCTTTTAAGCAAGCAAAGG